>NW_023998416.1:13724256-13742665 GCF_014805625.2 Glossina fuscipes
CAAAGTGAGTTAATTTGATTCACTTTCTTATGGGATTCTGACAGCCGCAAAACTGAAGATTGAAAATTAAAATTGTAACGTGCATGATCTAATCAATTACGTAATAACAAAACGAGAAGAGATCGCAATGGTAGATAAGAAAGAAAGCAAGCAAGAAAATTATATTCGGTTGTGATCGAACCTTTTATACCCATCCCTGTTATCCTAAGAAACACAAAAAAATATGACAGACGGACAGACAGGCATGCTTAAATCGATTTAGAATTTGATGCTGACCAATAACGTATGTGTTTCCTGGGGTCTCTGATACTTTTTTCTGGGCGTTGCAAGCCATAGTTTAACAACATATACCCATGCGACTAAACGTCCCAGAGCGATATCTATACCAGAACATGTAAAAAATCTGAAAAATTATTTTCCATTATCGAAAGTGAAGTTCCAAGATGCACCTGAACTGGCAAAAGGCATTGTATTTATTACCAGGAAAATTTGTTTATGAAAAATCTGTTTTTCAAATGGGTAGGTCCAGCACATGCCCATAGTGAAACAAATCGTCCGGATGGAATGCGAAAGTTGTATAAATTGTAGGTCGAACTGCTCTTCCGCCCATCGTATTCTCGAGATCTATCCACCAGCGACTAACCTCTGTTGGCAAACCTCAAAAGGATAAAAACTGGGAAAAAGTTTTGGATCAAATGATTGGGGAATTGAAAGTTGTTTTTGAAATTCTTGACAAACCCTTTTATAAAAACGGCATCGAAATATTAGAGAAGCCGTTGCACTATTATATTTACCTCCGAAGAAGAAAACTATCTTGATCAATAAGCTGGATCTATGCAAAAAATGACGTACCATCTTTAGTTAGTCCGGCTAATTATTGATCAACGTATTAACAGCCGATAAGACAACTATTCGGAGAAAAGGGCTGATATTAGAATCAGCCGCATAAGAGTAAATAAATATTCTCTGTCGCCTTCGCAAACCATATAATGTAAAATGATTCCTTCTAACTCGATCCTCCTTTCACTCTTCCCCTTAGCCAATTATTATGTTTTTCCCTGTACCTCATTACAATGTCGTGAATTTTTATTAGCATTCACTTAATACGTTCTCCCTTGGTAAATGCTTGCCATAAGCCAATTAGCCGCAATTTAATGATTCATGTACCTAAAGGGAATTTTTGGGAAAATTGATGAATTTATTTTAATGCATTCGTGTAGCCAATAAATTATAAATTGAATTCTCTCTTTCTCTCTGAAGCCTTTTGCTTGTAAATCAACTCAGGCAATTTAAAACTAATGCAAGTGTATGTGCGTGCGAAACATAAAAGTAAAATATCAGAAGATGCATATAATTGAATATTTTATAAGCGTAATGGAGTTTTTTGTGATGCAGCACATCAAGAAGGAAATGAAAATGTGATTAACTGCAATTAGGTTCAGAAATGTTATAATTAATATGCAAAACAGAACATGTATGCACATGCATAAGTTATAAACAGCGACAAAGGGACTCATAACAAAATCAACAACTGAGTGGGGACAATGAAAGGCCGGGAGAATTCGACTTAGAAATGTATGATGATGCACAAGCAAATGTGCATCGGCTTACGAGTGAAGTGGAATATGGAATATGCATAAGTGAAAGAGACAATGATGCATTTCTATTGAAATATCATCGCCCCTTACATTCTGGGTTACTTCAATGCATTTAAAGCATATAAAAGGCAAAACTTGTGTGTTGAGTGGCACGTTAAGTGCATGTGCACAGACAGCCGCGTACTCAAGCCTAAGCTTACACTTCTCCCATCTGTACTGTTTTTCACTTGGTTTTGATACATATTTTAAAAGTTGAACGAAGACGAGAGAAGCAAAAGTAAAATTGAAACGCACATGATGCGGCTTGTCAACGCATTGTATGAAATTTCCGCCATAATTTTTGGATATATGTGAACCGATGCTATGTTAAGGGTAACATGTGGGGTACGGGACGCGTTCAGTAACGGCATAAGCAAGTGTACGTATCAATGGTTTACTAACTGTATCACACGATGGCCTGTGTGGCTGCTTGCTTGTTTTGGGCGATTGCAGGAATTACACGAGTGTGGCGCAATCAAATTACAACTTTTGATGCATTAAACGTACACCGCATATACATGCATGCATGCACATAAGCTTTGACAAACAAAACACAGAAAGTCTGTATGCGCATAAATTTTACAATCAACTGCCTAACCAAACAACTAAGCAACCAACAGACCAACCACCTACCAAGCAAAGCGGGCAACTAATCATACCCATATATCCACCTATCCATTCCAATGAACAGAGCATTTATTCACAATTTATACTGCAGCCAGCCCATCCCAGCAACATTGTACACAACCAACAGTTATTTGCCACTGTCAACAACGTTGAATAAATGCATGCGTGCATAGCGACAATAGTCAGTTGTCATAGCTAAAATGTGAGGTATTTTAATAGAGCAACGCCATGACTTTATGTTTTGGCTTTAGGTCGGTGTTTCTTGTACATTCATGCAATCATTCATACACTTATTACATTATGTTTGATTGATTGCGACTGCACTTTGTACTTTGGATATAAGAAAGCATTCAAACATACAAGTGTACTTTGCACTCCCTTCTAAAAGCCCAGAAAACCTCCTGCTGCATTTATTAGATGTGCGAGTACGTGTTCTCGCTGTTTTTCTTGTTCATAAATATTTTATTAAGGTGGAGAAAATTTCACACTAATCATAATTCATGCGTAAAACATAATCAAAATCCCGTTCTTCGAAATTCCCAAGCATAATAAAAGTATGAATGAAATAAGTTATAAAGTTTGGAATTTTGCATACGCTTGGTAACGATTAACTCTACGTACATGTGGGGAAAATATAACTTACGTTACAAATGAGTTGAAATTTTCGTTATGTAACGTTGGCTTCAGCAGAGCTATTCAGTGGAAACAAGGCTTTCTAATACTTTTCTTTTTTATTGAGACATTCTATGCACTATTTGGCAAAGACAAGAGATCATTTGGTTAGTCGTTTAGCTTATCTCTTTTCAAATTTTCACGCCCGATTGGTTGCTTGCATTTCTGAAACAAACCTATGGAGTTTCTACCCAAATTCCGATGCGTATCAAGAAACTATGAAGAGTTACTTGCTATTTTAAATACATCCAACTCTTGTTTTACACGATTTTGAGATACCACAGTGACCAATGAAAGTAAACACACTTTTTTTACACGAATTTTTTTTTTCCAGCTCAAATCCCAAAACAATATTTTTTTTTCTTTTAAATTTTGACATTCCTTCACAAAAACTTACGCATACAGCCGGAGGTCGACTTAAGCTATCAACGGCTACGCTAGGACTTGAAATTTGCAACAAATGTGGGACAACATCCTTTTACTCGTGATCATGGCATGGAGCGCGCATTAAAATTTACAAAATAACAGCTTAGAAAGTTTGAAGGGAATTGTAAGTCTAGTGACAAGCGCAGTAGAACTCAATGAAACGGTATATTGATTTAGTGAGTAATTTGTAGACGCAGCTAAGGAGCAATGAAATGCACAAAGTCTTTCTGACAAATAATACGAATGACGATAAGCGCGACTGCGACATATTGTCAAGGAGTAAATCTACAAAATAATAAGTATTGAGTAGGTGAACTTTTATACATTTACGTAGTTTTAGTATATTCGCACCGTTTAGTTAATACATACCCTTGCACGTTAACGTTTAGTAATTAATTACTTAATGTTTTCGACAGCTAACATTTGAAGGTATTCACAAGCCTTTATATGCCACTAAAAATTCCTTCATACGATCGTTGTTTGTTTGCATTAATTGTAGTAAAAAACCATTTATTTGAAGCGCAAGTTATTTAATTGATTTATCGTTCCTTCACTTAGCCGTAAAAATACTCACATCTATTTTGTTGTTATTGTATTGAAGGTTCGTTTCAAATGAATTGGTCACACGTTCAACACAAATCGAGCGCATGACAAGCTGTCACTGCAAGTCATCGTTTTGATTTAGATCTGCGGTAAAAGTGTGAAGGATATACAATTACGTAACCATTTCGTTGACGGACTGAAATGTTTAATTGTTTCCGTTCGCTTTGTTAAAGTTAATTCTTATATTTTTTGTTTTTCAAGATATTCAGAGCTACTTGCGTTACTCAAAGACCCCAAGCTGCGTGACAAAGATTATAATCTCTTTGACATACAAAACATTTTTCTATAAGAGTTTAAAGTAATATTTTATGAAATCTGCTGCAACTGACAGTTACGATTTAATGCCGCTTAATTACATGTTGAAGAAGTTAATTCGATCCTTATTCTTGAGGATTTCTTTTTCCATAAGAAAGCAAATAGAAGCACTGTAGTAGATCGCGGCCCACCATTAAATACCCTACACCATCCTACAGGTATTTTCGTAACGACTTTTCAAAATAAGGCTTTATAGGGGAAACGTTCGGAGAAGTGGTCGGATCTGAAATGCTTTTAGTCGCTTTCTTCATTGGCCCAAAAGCTGTGAGTGTACCAAGTTTTATCAAAATATTGCAAAATTTGCGGCATGTAGGCTTAATATTAGAAAACAAGACGGACAGACAAACTTAAAAAATGTTATTGTGAATCAATCGATATAATAATAAGTGGGCCTACAATTCTTAATTCTTAATACGCCCTTATACCACAAGTTGTCCAGTTAATAAGATAAATGTAACGCCCATGAATACAAAGTCAATACAAAGGTCTGCCTGTTTGCTAACGCCAATGTGCTTTCCATTCGTAAGTAATAACAATGCTGGACATAATTGCGGAATGCGAAAAACCTTTCATTTAATCCTCTTTGCATGCTTCTATTTTGCTACTGCTAAGGTTTGACTGACACCAGAGGCATAAGAAGAAATCTAGAAAGGGAATATACGAGAGTACGTTTGCAAGAATATGCAAGAATGGCTATGCGCAAGGAGATAAGGGAGAGGTCTTTGGTTTAAGGGAAGGTACAACGCTAATATGCCAGCGTGTGGAACGTAATTCTGAAAAGGATTTGCAAGTCGCGTTACACCCGAATGAATTATCTACAAAAAATTGGTATAAAGGTATAAAGTCACAACAAATCGATTTGGTAATACAGAACCGACATTTGTTTCATATTTACGCTAAACTACATCTGTTGAGTTGAATTCGATTTATTGAGAAAGAAAAATTTAACGCGCTCGACTTTTCACCGTTCACAGCACCTTAGGAAGTGTGACTAAGGTAAGCTATAGATCAACTGAAAACACCTACTGGAGGGTCACCTGAAAATATTAGTCTCATTTAAAAACAAACCCAGAAAGTTACACTCGGCTGAGGCCTAACCTTGTGTACCCGCCACGGACGGACTGGGCCCATTTTCAAAATAACTACTTTACAGTGCCGCTGGAACTTGATTTTGTGGGTTCCAAATATTATGACGAAATGAGTATACTCCCCCATCCTTCGGTAGTGAGTTCACTCTAAAATATAAACTTTTCACGAGGGTATGGGAAAATTTTTAAATTAACTGATTATTTAAACTATATCAACATATATCAATGGGACGTCGCAGGTTGTCCTCTCGAATTTTGTGCCCGAGGATCGTCGCGATCGTCCTTTAAATTAGAACCATACTCTAAGCTGATTCGTAAGAAACAAGCGATATCTCCGAGCGATCACGCATGTTTTCATTTAGGAAACGAAAAAAAAAACAAAGCGTCAATAATATCAACACTATATTATGAAACAAGGCAACAACTACAAAAACCCAGAAAAAAAAAAAAAAAAAAAAAAAAAAAAAAAACCCGACAGACACAATAATGCCATTAATCAAAATACGAGAAATCATTTATATTCATTTCTTATGATGCCATAGAAGCTTCAACAGCGCATATATCATCTTTGAATACCCAAAAGACATATAAATAAATATATTTAAAAAACAAAAAAAAAATTAAGCTTTGCAGTTAGCCACAGTGTTGACTGTTTTACAGATTTATCATATAATTTAAGTTCGTTCCTTTATCCATTAACTTAAGCGGCTCTGTACGGCTACAATATCATTAGAGTTGGCTTCAATACAACATCATTTGTTTATATACAATACATCATGCACATGACGGCTCTTCATTAATCAGTTAAGAGAAAAGAAAAACATTATTTATTATTATTTGTTATTACACATGCAATCGACATAACAAAAAGCAAAATAATCGCAGTTATTATTCTCCATTTGAAATACACTTCATCTTCATCACTTTTATTATTCGTTTGTTCGTTCGTTTGTTCGTTCGTTCATTCGTTTCGTTCGTATGCGATGATTATTACTTTTTGGCGGTACAAGGTAATTAATAACATATTTCTGTTGCATTCTCTGCTACATTTTGAACGCATTCGCATTCGCATATCGCATATTATCCCATTAAGTATAAATTATTGTTGTTGTTATTGTTCGTGTTCATATTTTTCGCACTAATGTTACAGCATTTTTTTTATATTTTTTTTTTTAAATATAAATATATTTTTTACTTAATTAATTAATATCATATTAATAGTTATGATTCCAATTCACACCGCTGTGTGTAATGTAATTGTTGATTGCATTGATGGTAGTTTCCGGTGCATTAAAAGCATTTTTTTTTTTAAATGATGAAAGAATCGAATTAAAGAAACGAATTCTCATTTTATCTCTTAAATGCATTCAAAAAATGCAAAATAAAAATTAAATTTAACTTCCAATCTATTGCTTGGAGCGATCAAGCAAATGATTTCGAAATGTTTTTTTTTTTGGTAGTTCGTCAGTGCTTTTGGGATCATGCGTACAGCCAAATATAGTCAACCGTAACGCTTGGCGACTTCCATGACAATTTAAGCTCCTAACTTACCACATAAAAGCTTAAATAGAAGAACTTGAAACTGTCATCTGTCAGGAAGTTCGTTATTATTTATTTGTTTATTTAACATTGCTAGCTAAAAACGATGCTTCTCAGCTAACGTTAAGAATGCGATTAATAGAAATTAATAGAGAAAACTACATCATAATAAAAGCAGATACATTAAAGCTGATACATTACATAAAAAACGATATCGATTTACTTAATTTGCCTTGGACTGAATGGTCAATCCAGATATAGATGTTTTTTTATTAAACGGATCCACGGTGTTGTAATTCTCATTATAAATGGATTACCGCGGAGGACATTTAATGCGACAATATGCTAGACGCAAAGGAACGGACTGCTTAAGAAGACTATATCGAAAGTTGAAAGAAACATGCTCCAACGATGCTGTGGCGGAAATATCACCCTTTATTGATTTAACCATAAATAACGGGCCCGACATTTCCTTCTTTGTCTTAAGTGACGATAAAGCAGTAAGCTTCAACCTACTCTCGTTTGAGGCTAGCGCCACTAACAGGTCGCATGCCAAGCTGCGCAACATATAAAGTAGAAATTGACATTGGGCAGGCGCACAGGCATACACAACAACTGCATCTGACTCTGAATCTAGGATTGATCTAATTATAGGACTATACTAAGGGGTAAACATTTTTGTCTCATATAGCACCGAGATGCCTTGACATCCTAAACTACTGCCTTTTCATTCACGAATACTCGAATTAAAGTTTGGCCTCATTGTGGCTCCGTACGTAGGTTAAGTTTAAAATAAGTATCTTACGTATTGCAAGGGCAATGTTAAGTGAAAGCCTGTCAAACTTGTGGCAGAAAACAATCATTCGAAAAGGGATAGCAAGCTCGACGAATCCGTACTTTCATTTTAAGAGTAAGACGAATTTTTTTCTGACTTCCCTCTGGTCTTCTGGGATCAACCATAGTTATACTGCAGCAGAGCAATGCAAGCTGTGTGCTCAGCTTTATATGAGCAGGTGCATTTAAATCTTTGTTTGATATCAGGTTGTTTGCTGCATGATGCACTTGCAAACTCTGAATTCAGCGCTTTCGTCTCCATCTATGGATAGACTAATAGACGATTTCCGTTTTTCATCTTTCTTCAAAAGGATCGTAAGCGAATCCCTTTTTGCACACTGGCAGAGGAAAATGCAAGTGAGTGATTAAGATGAAGAACTCTCTAGAGTTGGGCGTCTCATCAAAGAAGTGACTTTAGGTATAGCCGCCAAAGACAACGTTTACTTGTGTAACACATTAAGCATTGCCTTTCCTCACCAAGCGACAATACAAACCCAGTCCAATGGATAACTTTCGATGCGCTCCATGTGTTTATTGTTTTCGAGACATAAAGTCTGAGGAACCGGAAAAGATTAATTCTGTAAATCTTAAATGACTTTAGAGACTAAATGAAAATCGTTTAATTATTCGCATGATCTCACATGATACACATTCAGTTATAATAATTCGCTCGCGTACACAGTTTGTATCGTGTTTTCGTTTTCTCCATTTTTAATAAAGTTGTTGAAAATCATTTTCATGCTCACATTTTCACAAAACTCTTACATAAATATGAAATTAAACTTCGTCATTTATGTATGTATGTGTATGCAATGATGGTGGAAAAAGGTGCATTTCAAAAAATGACTTCAATTTTTTTGACGTGTGCATAAATTTTAACAATAACTTTGCATAATAATTCATTCAACTCGCGTAATGCTAACACATTTATATTATTCTCATTTTTTTTTATTTTTATTTTTTTTTCATTTTCATTTTAATATTTTTCGTGGATGTGTATTTGTAAACACATGCATATAAATGTATTTGTGGCTGCTTTTTTATGATTTATATGCAACAGACACGACAGTTAATTTGATATTTTGATTAACTGCAGAAAAGCCCGAAAGCTCACAACATTGTTTTTTTTTCTCTCTCTCTCTCTCTCTCTCTCTCTGTTTTTTTTTCAATTTTATATATGTAGATGGTTGCGCGCGTCCGTACAGCCTGTGTCCATAAACTTTGGGACAGTGAGGGTCAAAACTCAAAAAACAAAAAGATGAAGGAAATGAAGCAAAAATGGGAAACAACTGTATAACGAAAAGTCTTCTGAAGTAAATATCAAGGGAAGATGAAAAAAAAAAAACATATACCGAAGGCAAAATAAAGTTTAAAGGTTGTATATATTTACTGCTTGCTGTGTATATATAATTAGGAAACGGAATCTTGAGTTCTTTCCTTACTATCACCAAAGTTGCATGTCTTAGTGAACTTTTCTCAGCCCGCTTACAATAATAAGTTCGTACGAGAACTTAAACCTGGTCCCTGCATGATTCCTTTTCTGGTTAAGTGTCTCGCATTCATTGTCGACCGCTGTAGCTTAAAATATCAAAGTTAAGCAACAACTTCAGGCAAACATTAGGTCTATAAATAAATTTCTGGCCTTTTTTGAAAACATTCTTGTCTGGAAGCTTAATAATCGAAGTAGGAAACATTATTATCTATGGTCCTTTGCAACTTATCGGGTGGCTTAAGGAAGCCCTCGCGGTAGAAACGTCGTGGTTTTGAGGTAACCTAGTCAACGATCTGCCTTCGCACATCTTCAAGAGAGCAGTGGCTTTGCTACATAGGACTGCATTGATTTGAACCGTTGGTGATCAGAAAGAGACAGCTTTAGAAAATAATCCATACGCTGAAGAAGTTCGCGGCGCAATTTGAAGATCGAATCGACGTATTCGAAGGGAACACCTATAAGTAAACATCTATCCTAGCACGCTATCTTCTAACTGTTTGGTTGCTTGCTGCCTTTTCACTCCAGGCCAAAATAATCATCTTCGAGCCTTCAGTTGAATTTTCTTCCAGCTTAATCCTCTTAACAACTCAAAAGTGAGACAGTGCCTAGGATGTTGCTTGCTAAAATCCATCTCTTTGATGTACACTGTACGCCGGCTTGTAAACAAGTGCAATGTAAAACTTGTACCGCACAAACTCCAATTGACGAACACACAATCATTCAGCAGGTAGATTTTCTGAAACAATAATTTTCAAGGTAGAGAATGCAATTATAAACCTAATAATTTATTTCAACAACATGTAAGTATAGTTAGGAAGATGTTGACCGATTACTTACATTAATTTTACTACTTTTGATTTGCTTCTTAAAACTCAATTCTTTCTATTCTCATGCCAGCGAGAACAGTTTCCGATTGAGAAATTAGAGTTCGATAAACTAAATGTCTCGAAAAAGCAAGTAATTAATTGATCTTTCTTTCATTTTGGTTAAAAAAAATAGTAGAAAAAGCCGTGCGGCCTACAAGTTGCCTGAGGTAAATTTCACTTCTTAAAACAAGGAAATCGTTCAATACACAAGTCTATAAATAGAAAAGTACGTAGGACGTTTTAAGATTCGGCGAGTGTAAGGGCAGAAAACCTTCAACATGGGCCGTCAGCCCATTGTCAGTAAATAATCTCTAAATGAATTTTTGGGAAATATTCTACGTACATTATTTTAAAAATATTAATACATTTTTTTTATCATAAATGAAAAGAATGAAAGCTGCTGGAGTTGATATATTAAAGAATCGCTATTTATTATAATAAATAAAGTCTGCAATCTCAGGACCGCACAGCTTTGCCCCCATATTCAAATAAGCTGACATTCTCTTTACCGAAAGTTTTGTTCTGAAAAATGCTATCTGTTTCACGCCTAATAAAGACAGAATCGCAAAATCCCGACAGAAGTACAGCAAAATTTTCATCCCGCGATATTAATTCCTTGGGCTGCGAGACGAATTTCTTTCAAAGCGCAAGTCAGCTTCTCTTTATTCGCTGAATATCTTTGAAGGAGATATTTATGTTTGGAAACGCTTTCAAGCGACAGTGGTAAGCACCTTGTAAACATCTTTTAGTATATTACAGAAGTTAGAAATCAATAGGTAAGACATTACCATGTAATTCGCTAACAGGAACTTGTTCTCCGTAGATAGTCGGTAATGCAAAGCGATCATCTGTGTCAGAAAGTGAGTTTTTTTTCGCACATAATAGAAACTGTGTTCGACACGATGTAAAACACTAAAGAATTTAGAGGTAAAGTTTCTCCTCAACAACTAGGAAATTAGTAAATAAAGATTAAGAAAAACTGAAGGAAAAAAGTGAGAAAAACTTTGTGAACTGAAAAAGAAGAAGGAGAAAAAGGAAAACAAAAAAAGCAGCGAAAGAAATACTTACACTATTTGATAATAGAACAGATGTCTTTGGGGCTTTAACGTCTGCACCTGACTTGATGTCTTAATCAGACGGGTTGCCTACAACCATAGGCACTCATTTAAGTCGAGTGATCACCCCCCGGGGGGAAAAACAATCCCCTAATAAGGGGGCCTTTCTTACCCCGAGGTGCGCAGATGGTTCACCGGGTATGGCCGAATGAACCGCCACTCTGGTAAGTGGTGAGGCCTATCCTCACCTCGAATTTTTCCAATGGCTATGGAAAGGTGAAAACCACAGCCACCACGATACTCCCCGAAGGGCCGTACCCAGCAGTCAGGGCTCACAGGGACGATGTACCCTCCAGCGTACCTCCCTAGTGCATTCCCCTGCGAGCGGGCTCCTAACCCCCGTGGTACCAAATATTTAGACTACAAAGCTTTTAGTATAACTTTGCGCTTTGTATCATATAAAGCAATTCGCCACTCTTGCCTTTAGACTTTTACCATACCGTCAAGGTTGGCCAAATCCCGGACTATCTATCTTCAAGATATACAGTTGTCGGGCGTATCAACTGACATGGCCAGATTTTCCATGTTCTCACCAATACTATATTCGTTGTACTTGTACAAACCAGCTACCATTGACTCTGGTTAGACTTTCCTTTATAGTAAAGGCTTATTGACAGGATATATAAAACTATATCCCAGTGAAACCCTAAAACCATCTTTCAGAAAAACTCGTCGCCGAGTTATAATAGTCCAAGCCTTAAACTCTTCTTAGCCGGCTGAAGCCGTTGCCCGGGGATCACCACTGGGAGGTGAGAGTTTCGGCGCATCTATGCCGACCTGCAAGCATAGTTTATCTCCCCCCGTTGATAATAGATCAGTGAGAGGGTCGGCATTTTGCCTTCAAATTAACGGTTAACCTCAACATTTTTCGATAAACAAGTTTGAAACTGAAAGTTGTGCGCCGATTAAATGTAGAAAAGTATGTAGTCTATTAAGTCCAAACCGTCTATTAAAAAAAAAAAAAAAAAAAAAAATCTTTTTTTCTGTAAAATTGACAGCAGTTTCTTCCCGCGATTGTGACATTTTTTTTTACTTCCTTTCTTACCTTAGCTGTGGGTTTATTAAATTGCTACAGATTTGCATTTCCGTACAGAGCTCTAAGCAGTTTCTGTGAGAAAGTGGGTCTTCTTAACAAGCTATATAGGATGGCGAACCGAAGTGTTTTAACCTAATCTTAGTCGTCTTAATATCGATGCTTCACTACGATAGATCAATATTCTCCTTCAATTTTACATGTGCAAATACAGGTACAAGGATAATTTATTAACTTGCCCTACATTAGCATAACTTCGATTTATACGTTAGTATTCGACGCGATGGTTCCATTAGCAACTGTTGCTCTTTATATCAATTTCCATTGATTCCTCTAATTAAAATGCCACAAAATATGCCTGAAAACCAGCTTTTATCACTAAAACTATAACAGCGAATGTTGTTAAATATGCACACAAGTTAACAAAGGGGCATAAGCTGAGAAAAAAGGAACAAAAGGAAGACAAAAGGGGAAATAAAATGAAAAAATAAATGAAATGATTTATTAACACGTTGCATCACAAAGCACGCAGTCATAATAATAATAATAATAACATCGTCGGTGCATCGGCATCAAACATAACAACATGACAGCGAAGGTAACAACATTAACAAGAAAAGTAGCAATGTTTGTAAGATAACAGGCCAGCCGTTTGCTTATATGCTTATATCGTGGCTCTCGGTTGTGACTGCGTACACCGTGTTTAGCCAACACACTTATAGGCAGATATCTCTGTTAATGGTTTACTCTCTTTACATCTCGCAAACACATTTCGTTTGTCATAAATTCAAAATAAGATCTTGGACCATAATATTTATAAGCACCGGCGGCAAAAGTGAATCTACTAAATTTGCCTTTCCTTTGGTAACATTATAAAATATCCTCCTCAGAGACCTCAAAGAGGGCACAGATTCGAGATGAACTTAATCCTGGACATCTGTTCATCTATTCATCTGTCCGTTCGTCCTCTTTCTTCGTATAAAATATTTTTCAAAAATCCGCAAGGAGAGTGCGCATGTTTTTGATTTGTATAAGATTTTAAGTGAACTCAATGCCAGATGTCCGTTTGTCTATACGTCCGTAGGTCCACCTGGCTCCCACCTACATCTCCTATGTCTTTACGTATATATATATATATATTTTTCTTTTTTTTCAAGACCATAGCACAGGTTGAGCTCACGTGGTAATGGGAGCACTCAGCATATGAAAGTTTTTACTTTGTAAGATATATTTGTAAGATATATTTAATAGCAGGCAGGAGATATTTTTACACGTTGGCTTGAGATGATGGGTGTCACAGATTCGCGTTCAAGCGAATTTTTACTTATTTAAGCATGCAAAGAATTGCTTGCTTTTGCGCACCTCTCTTATAATAATTGTTCCTGTATGCGGCATGGGCCGCTTCCCATAACTTTTATGTGTGGTAATGAAAATTTAATGAATTACTGTTGAAAATGTCGCATCATAAATTATAATGAAAATGCTTAAAACAAAACAAGGGCAACAACGCTTTAAAGTCTTCCATAAAAAGTTATTACTACTTTTTTAGGCAGTTGTTATTGCATTTTTTTTTTTTTTTTTTTTTTACGTACACGAATGCTGGGTAACTTTTTGCAGAGGCTGCAATAATTTTTGCTTTCTAGTTACTTGTCGGGAAATATGAATTAATTTGTCAATCGATTTGTGATCGTTAACTAAGAACATAAGCTCTAAAGGGATTCGCTAACATAATGTAAGAGACGCAAGCTGGACATGACTTAGAGGGAATATTGAATATCGCATTTCCTAGATCTATCAATATTCGTAACTATATTCAGTTTGACGTATGAAAAAATGAACGATGAATGTGTAAGAAGAAAGGGGCTTTAAAGCCCTGGAAGGGTGTATTTCATCTTGAAGTGGACTCTTATAAGTTTATAAGTCTGTATTTATGCATATGATTACATATGTAAGATTACATATATAAATATATATATTACATATATATATTTGTATACATATATCGTATATATGATTACATATGTATATATGTATTTATCCCCCAAAACATTGCGCGCAAAATAAGCGCGGCCTGGTTGATGTTCTACACCGTTATGCTCCGTTATGCCTACACCCATAAGCATCGCCCTCAATGTTATGTCCGCCAGCCTAGTAGCTGCACGCACGTGGTCGTGATTTTTTTCGATTGTTAAAATGATTTGGAAAAGGATAGTGCTTTCACTTGCTCTATAAATAAATAGTCGATGTGAATTCTCGACACGAAACACATGTCCATTTCTTACTTGTCGTGGCAATTAAAGGATTTATATAATTTACATAACAAAATTTACATCGGAAGCATTTGCCACCCCATTTAAATTCGACTCGTTAGAGAAGTTAAGTTCCCGACCTGCACAACACCACCCCAGGTCATTAATCATTTGATCAAACCCATTGACTTTCTTTTAATTAACATATAAATGTAATTTATTACTTCTCTTATACAAACTGCGGAGGCTAAAGCTACTTAAAGCTAATTTATTTTAATCCTTATCGAAAAAGAGAGAAAAAGGTATAGTATGTCTAGTCCGTACAGTGTCTGCACCTTATGTAAGCTTATTAACGATATTGTTTTTTTCTTTTATTTTCGAGTTTTCTGCTTGGTGGCTTTACTCAATAACTGCTTATTGCATTGATTTGTTTTCTAACTTCTTGTTCACTGATTTTTCAATAGCAATTTTCAAAGCTTACTTCTTCCAAGGCTTGTAATCGTTCACCGACAATATCTTGTCTTGCTTTTTATGGTTCAGGATATTTTTATGATTTTTAACGCTCGAAATATATTACGGAAGAATGGACAAAATAACAGACAAGGTTAGGATGTGAAAATCATATAAACGTTTTCTTGCTTTGTGCGTCATCATATCAACAACAGATGGCTTGCCGAGGAGATATGACCAGCTCGCACATATGCCATATGTAAGGAATATGGTCGACCACTTTAAAGACTGCACTCTTGATTTTTTACAATAAATTGCCAATTCCTGTTTTTGCCACAAAAGGAAATTCTTTCTTCTTCCACAAAAATTTGACTTTCATTGTAAATTCTCCCTTTCCTTCATTTTTCTTTTCTCAATTGACACTTGTATGGATAACGGACTTTCATTATTTCCCTTTTCTTTTACTCAACAGTCCTAGGAGCATTCTTGCGCCCACTTTGATCTAATTTGTCTCTTGATGTTTCTTACTTGCGCTTCACATCTTGGATATGCTAATCTCTTAAGTTTCTATTGACTCCTTTTATCCTTTAAACTGATTTCCAGTTGGTTTGCCTAGCATTTATCTTTAAATTTTTTAATAAATTTTTCATGGCAAGCTGGAATGCAATACTTTCTCAATTTTCAGCGATATCGATGCTTATATTTGTTTATACATAGGGGTTATTTGGTTTGTATCTCGACCTAGCTTTACTGAGATGGACAAAAGCTTAACACAAATTCTAACCAAAAGCAATGTAACAGTACTAGGGAACTAATGTCCGGTACTCGTTCGTTACAAACCTGATGTCTGTTTACTTTTTACCCCTGTCCCGTATCTGTCCACCATTACGTATGCATGTTTCTCCGTCAACCCATCTTCCGTCTTTCCACCTTGTATCCACGTATAGTTTTCCTAACTTCAGCTTGCCCTTACCTAGAGAAAACAAGAGCACTTTCACAATTACACTTTCTTCAACATAATTTATCTGCCAAAGCATGTAAGCAATGTATTTATCGGTTAACATGCCTGGAATCTAATGAATCTCCTCGGTACATGAGTTATGACGGGCTATGATGGGAAATAGTTCTCCGCCACTCTCTCTCTCTCTCTCTCTCTCTCTCTCTCTCTCTATCCGTCTCTCTCGAATTGAATTTTCCTTTTCTCTTCATTTTTATTCATGTTTAGCATGACTACTAAAGCAACTTGTGTAGCATTGCCTTGGTTTACAGTTTTTTCTTTGTTCTTCTCTTTTTGTTTTCTCTTAGAGAATGACTATCTTAATTGTCAGATTTGCAATGGTAATCTCTAATGATTTTATTCATTCTTGGTTGGGTATCACCGCCACTCTGTAACGGCTGCTCCTTTTTAATTCAACTCGCATCTGGAATTTAGTGTAAATTTTTTTTTGCCAACAACTCCTCCAAAACTATTTTTAGTTTTTTTAGCAAAAAGCTATAAACTTTGCACTGTATATAAATTCAAAATTAAAAAACGAAATGCTTTGAATGCTAGCACAGGCGTATGTGCGATTCGGAAGTGACCCCTGTTGTAAAGCAATCTACTTGTCACACCGTCCTTTTATTACTTAAGCAGGCTGACCGGACTCTTTCCATCTCTTCCCTTTGTCATTGCTCTCGCGCTGTTGTTATTTACTTTTCAATTGGCATGGTTAGAAGAGAAAAGTGCGGTTCTCCACTATTATGATTAAATCGGCCATTGACATTTTCACAAGGCCAGTGACAAAAAAAGGCAGATCGACAGATCCAGTCCCTTTCTCTTAGTCATTTATTTCTTCCTTAAGGTGGCTAAGGTTGGGTTACACCAGAATTATTTGCAATTATAGCAATTACGGATCTCTTCTTATCATTGCACCTCTTTTGACATTCGTCATTTCTCTTGGGGGTTCTTCTTGATTACATAATTGTGCACTCTAGAGCTTTGCGAAAAATTATTCATGTTGTCGTTGAACGTTGATTGTCGCTCCTCGACAGACTTATTGCCTCAAGAGTCATCTATATTTCCCTTTGTGTTAATCCTGAAGCTTCGCTTGCCATAATAGCTCTCATTCTAAAGTGTGTTCTCTAAAAGTTACGAGCCGATTCAATCATTTTAAAATTCAATCCTTTCAAACGTCGGAGCGTAAATAGCTTTCAGCCACATGCTTACCCGACTATAAAGTTATTATAATACATTTGTCGCCCAAATTACATTCGCTTATCGCCAAAGCCCGGTATATTGTTCCACCAAAAAAGGAGGCCATGGAGCAGATCACATCTCGGCATCAGTATCATAGCATTTCTTTAATAGCATAAACGTGCGTACATTCATATTCATCGCATGTAGCACCATATTACTGTATTTGGCGGAATGCCGGCGTGAAATTATTTTTAGCCTTTACGTATCAAGTTTAATGAATTTTGCGATTAAAACACGCAAAGGGTTGAGATGCTTTTGCAAACTCTTATCGCGGCGAACCGAGTCTTGTAAACGCTTTACAAGTTTTTTTCTGTCCCCGTTATGCACAATTTTAGTTGACGTCACTTCACCAATTCGAAGTTAAGATCGAATTAAGAAAGTGAAAAAAACGAAATGAAATAAATGGCACCGATGACCTTCGAAGCGGTGACTGAACAAAAAGATAAAATATCTGGTGAACAGTACAAACGACCCGATAGATTAGCGCATTAAAGCAAATATTGAAACAGTTATTCGAAAGACCACCGAACAAAGAAACAAACGATCGAATAAATGCTTGAGCGTAGATGTCTCTATAGCTGAACCGACTGATATTAAGAGGTTATGAATTTCCCTTGAAGCCTCGTATCTCAATTTTGCACAAATCTTACCTCTTAAGCGCGAAACTTATTATTAAGATGATTGTTTGAATTAACGATATTCGAGCACGAAAAAAAAAAAAAACAATTTTTTTTTTTATTATTTTATTATACGTCAATTGTTGTGAACCTTAATCACAGCCACACTGAGCTAGCGATTGATGTGGTGTTATCTTGACCTATATATTGACGTTTAACCATAAATTTCCAAATGATTACCGTTTCGAAAATAAATGAGTAACAGGAACAACAACAGCAACGGCAACAGCAACGGCAAGAGTAACAACAATAATATTAATATATATAATATAATATAATTTATTTCAATTGCAGTTGCCAATACAAAACCAACTTATGTACGGACATGAAGTGCTTGTTATGTTCGTACAAAAAAAAAAAAAAAAAACAAAAACAAAAAAAAAAGAAGAAGAAAAAGTGTAAAACGAAGTTTTGAAGCGAATTTAAGAAAAACAAAGAATGAAAGGAACGTTGTTGCGAAATGTCTGTAATTTCGACAAATTGATGAATGGTTATTTGCCACGAGATGGCAAAGCGGTCATTATTCTTCGTCTTGTTTTTTAATTTTTCT
>NW_023998416.1:13742765-13791822 GCF_014805625.2 Glossina fuscipes
AAGTTTTTGATGATAATACCTTTTGCCCTTCTTTTTAGTTCAGTAAAGTTTTGAATTCAATCACTTAAACTATCATTATGATAATAAAAGCAAAATGAAGATTTTGAACTGTTATTGAACTGTTAGGGGCCGGCACAACAATTTGTCTGCTTTCATAACGTGAAAGAATGTTTGTTTATTCATCAAAAGGTAAAATAAATGGAGAAAATTTGCTTTACATTAACATAGGAGACAAGAGTAAAAGAGATGAAAAACCCTTAAGAAAAGCATACGGGATATATGTCTGATCGGACATTTCTTTGTGGACTTGTGTGTATATATGGAAAAACTGCTCCATGTCATAGTTACTTTAATATTATGATAGTTTTCATTCCGATAATATTTCTAATCAGTAATAGCAGCAAAATTTGTATTGTGGTGTTTGGTTACAAGCGTACTTGTATAAAATAAATATAATATGAGTTAGAGCGCGACGTCCACTTTCGTTAAACTATCTCGTACCTAAGAATATACATATATATAAATGATTGTGCACGCAATGCATTTAAACTTTAGGCAATCACTTCTGCCAATCCTACCAACAGTGTTAAGTGTTTCAATTAGATTTATGCTCTCGTATTTTAAAGGCATACACACGTTTATAACCCCACTGGCCAACGAGTACATAATTCTTATTTTCCTTGGCATCCAATTCCTTCCAATACTGGCGCGTAAGTCGTTCAAACTGCTATTATTCTCCGCAAAAGCGTTGCTTTTATTCTCACACATAAATGCATACACACACACACACACATATATATATATATATATATATATATATAATATATAACCACGCACACATTATCGCACTCCTATACACCATAATACAAAATGAATTATGTCCTTGATGTCGGTATATATTTAACAAATGTACTCTTTGCGCAAAATTTATTTAGCTTTTCGTTATAAGTTCTTGTTTAATTTTCAGCAATGACCATTTATCTTGACTATTACGAGGTCAAATTATTTTTGCTTCTTTCTTTCGTTCATTTATTCGTTCGTTTGTGTATAATGCCCGTTCGGGTGAAATATGAGATTTACAAACGTTTTGAAATATTACCTTTAATGCAATATGTGTTTTACTCTTAATGTTCTCGCTGTTGTTGCTGTTCTCGGTTTTGCATTGTACTTCCATAAAAATAAAATTTATGGACTTTAATGCCAAAATAGGGGAAGCAAGGGATACTAAAGTTACGAAAAAAAAAAAAAAATATATATATATATATATACATAGATAGGTATACATATATAACTATATTTATATGCGATTTCGTGATTTATGAGAGCGGTTTTAAACCGTTTTGGTGTTTGAATACTCTGAAGAGCTAGTATTCTACCATAGAATGATTGCCACACAAATATAAAATGACTTAAAGACTTTGCGAGATTTGCGAGAATCTCAATCAATAAGCAAACAAATAAATTATAATAATAATAACAAGCGGCTTAAAAATTTGCATGCACATCTTTATGCGTGGAATGTAAAGAATTTACATTCAATTCTGATTTAACAGAAAAAAAAAAAGGGGAAAGCTGCTGTCGCGCTCGCTTGCGCCCTTTTTCTATTTCCTCGCTTTACTGTGCGCCATAGGCATTTGCTTAGGCAGGAACAAGGCGAATCTGCAGGCGATTATAAATGGCAAAGCTTGTATAGATTACAGGGGTGCAATCGAAGGATTTTAAAGAAAAAGCCGGTATTTGTAATTCTTTTTTTTCTTCTCGTAGTCGCACCTGGAATCCTTTCTTTTTATGATCTCATCTAGGAAACCAGGAGCACATATCCCAGAAGAATAAAGGAAACACTTTGAATTTTGAAATTTGGATGGAAACAAACTAAAGTTTTATTGATGATCACCCCTCCTCCTAGTCGCAGAAGCAAAAGCTCTAAATATTCGGCTGAGTAGTCCTCGAACAAATATCTTATTAATAACGAAGTTTACTAGATATTATTAAGAGCACAATTAAAACGCAATAGTCTTAAACGATGAGCTGGAGACATCGTAACATATCCTGAAGAGGGCTTCTAAGTATTTTACATTCTTCCTCCTATCAACTAACCCCCTTTCCATTACAAAGGAATTTTTCCACTTATCCTCGGCTTGCTATTCGCTCAGCAGTGCATACGCATATATGAAATTTGCTTTGTAAGAACGCTGGAGTCAATCCGCTTAATACAGTCTTTCATATAATGACTTCTCAAACAACGGTGTTATACGGCAAGTGGTCGAAAAAGTAGTCCGATCTTCAATAGCGTTCATCATTGGACCAAAAGACATCGGTGCACGACATTTCAGCAGAATATTTTAAAAATTCCGAAATTCGGATTGACGACGAGAACATAAGACAGATAGACTTAGATTGATTCAGAAAGTGATTCTGAATCTATTTGTATAATAAAAGATCAGTGTAATTCATATCCTTCTGGATTGTACACCCATATGCCTCGATTGGTATAAGATACCATAAATTAATCTAAATTTTTATATAAAGATATATGCGATCTACTAACTAACACGCACATCACGAAAAAGAAATTGAGCGCTATATGTAGACTTTAAGTGGTATGTACAGAATGTTTGCATCTTCCATTAAAATTTATATTATCGTTCGTTAGTTCTTGGCAAACAACCGTGGAAAGGTAGGCAGTTGTATAGAATGTGGAAATTCTTAGAAATGGAATAAAGCTCATATTAAGTTATCTGGCTCCGTAAATAAGAGAAATTGAAGATTAAGAGTGGAAACCCAATCCC
Organism: Glossina fuscipes; assembly: GCF_014805625.2. Taxonomy (NCBI): domain Eukaryota; kingdom Metazoa; phylum Arthropoda; class Insecta; order Diptera; family Glossinidae; genus Glossina; species Glossina fuscipes. The sequence goes on from NW_023998416.1 coordinate 13,745,555, forward strand.
CCCCGCTCTCAAAAACACCTTTACCTGAGCAAAAATTAATATTTTTTCTCATTTTATATTTTTGGCTTTGGGTGATCTCATGGAAATATTTCCGAAAAGATCAGGGCAGTGTACAAATTCTGTCCAAAAAAGATGCCGATCGATGTATTAACACGCACCCAATTTGTAGGAAGGGGTTCATATAAAATACCCAAATGGGAGTGCGCCAGCCGCCTTTCTTCTTTTCTAACTGCTGCGTCACAAAAAGTAATCAACGTACAAATCATCACAATTCCGAACGAAACTTTGAAAAAAAAGAAAAAAAAAATGATGATTTTCAAGTCTTTTGAAATTTTTGGTTACAGAGATCGCAAATGTTTCCCTAAGCTAAATCCAACTTCCCGTTTACTTCTCGCTTCCCGCTCTGCGTTTTTGATTTTTATTATAAAACTCATAAATAACTCTTTCAACTGTCAATGGTTGCTTTTCATTATGCTTCTTTATTTAACGCCTTAACTTCCGCTACAGCGCATATAACGAAATACAATAGGAAACGATTTTTGAAAAACAAAATGAAAAGCGTTTCTTCTTTTTCTTTTTTTGTTTTTTTTTTTTTTTTTGTCTCTGAAATTTTCTTCTTTTCTCCCATTATGCGATTTCGTGCAGCAGACAGTGCGACGTTAATCACGTTGAGTTATGTGACGTTCTTACGTATGTGTGTGTTAGATGTAAAATATTCGCATGAGAGAGTAAAGGAACAGGAATGCACACAAGTCTTGTCTTAGCAATAACATCACCACCTACAATCTAGTGATATATCGCATAACCATTTGTTTTGTTATTGTTGTTTATTTGCTGCTATTGTTATTATTACTAGTGCTGATACTGAAGTTGTTGCTTGTGTTGGCTGCTAACTCATTGACTGGTGAATGTCATGAAAAATATGTGCTGATGTCACTACCATTCGTATCTTTGTATTTATGTTTGCATTTCTTGCTTCTTTGCTTTGCGAATGTGTGTTGCTTGTACCACGCGCACTACTGATATTGCTGTTGTTACCATCGTCACACACAGTTCTTAGTTTTCCTAACCAATCTTTTCTATTTATATTGCTTGCCGATGTTGTTGCTGTTGTTGCTGTTGCTGTTGCTGTTGCTTTTGCTGTTGTAGCTGTAACTGCACTTGATGTTGCTTTTATCACACATATGCGAACACGTTTCATTTGGGTGTATTGTCTTGTATTTACTTATATATTGTTAAGAAAGCATGAGTTTTGTTGCTGACATATGAATGAATTGTTTTAGAATTTTTCTGTATTATCTGGGAAAGTGGGTGTTGTTTGGTGTTGTTATTGTGGCCACATATGTGCCATTTATGTAGGAAAGTTGTTTTTTACATTAGTTTATGCCAAAGACACTTAATTTTCGGAGAACGGAAAAGGGTAACGAATCCATGTCATTTGACAAAGAAAAAGTTCAAATAACTCTTAAATAATTGCAAGTTTTAAGATTTTTCCGCATTTTTAACATATACTCAACAAAGTAAATACAGGCAGGAACAGAAACAAAAGCCTTGCAAGAAGAAAGGAAAAGAAAGAAAGTCAGTCACGAAAACGAAAAACAAAACTATTGTAAATCTCAAGGTGTTTATGTCAGATCATGTGCCTCAAGTGTTTGAAAAGAGATTTTCGTAATCAATTGACTATTGCGGAAAGCAAGCAGAGAAGGTAAAGAATTGATTTTTTTTCGAGCCATAAATTTAAAAAAGCTTGTCACGTTCGAGATTCGTATATGTATTTAAAAGCAAAATTTCATAGAACTGCAGACTGAGTATGCATCAGCGATCTTCTGCAGGCGCTCTGGTCTTATAGCAAGAGTTAATTCTAACTTTCCTTTTCCTGCCCCTGTCATAAGATCCAAAAGATCATATATATATATATATATACATAGTTCAATGTTCTTCCCCACTTGTTTTTTTAGTAGTTTATTTCTTCCCTACGCTGTACCTACTATCGAAGTAACAAGTCTACTGAAGACTATAATATAACAGGGCCCATGGAAAATGGAACCCTCTTTCCTCTATAAGGCATTCGTTTTTCTGTTTGACAGTAATTGATAATGGGTTTCCATGTTGATCGGTTGTCAAGTAGTCAAACGTCTTGGTCACTTAGCTTACCCCAAGTCTTTCCCACTCGGCTAGTATCCGGTACAGATCTTTTAGCAGCTTCCCTGTTCGATTTGCAATGAATCTAATTTTACTGAGCCTGGGTATTATGCATATAGCGGTTGGATCCAAAAGGAAAAGAAAGTGCAATATTTCTGTACTCTCTACCATCCGTGATGGCTCTCCCATCGGTCCTTATATCATCTAAAAGTGAACAGTCACTGGGCCTATGGTATTCAGCTTGTTCTGCACGAAGAGAAAATCAGTTCAAGATCAAGTACATAAGAATAACTTAACCTTAATTGTGCGATCAAAACGCACTTGATATTTTAGTACCTTGAAGGCTTTTCAGCAAATTGCGAGAATATTGGCAAAAAATTTCACAAAATTTATGGCAAAAATGCATCTTTGAAACAAACATTCATTCCCCGTAATTAATTAATCAACTCGTAAATCAAATTCTTTGAAATGTTAAGAGGTTTTCTTTTGGTTACGCAATATAATCCCGTTTAGTAGGAAATGCAAGATGTAGCCATACATATAATTTCTCCCTACAGGGCGAAGTGAAGTCGATAAATTTCCATGCCAACAAGAAGGAGAGAGATTTGATGGAATGCAAGGTATCGTGTATAGTATCACTTTCGAGCTTCTGCAAACTTGTTACCTTTTTTACAACTTCTTATTATTTTTGCCTTGAGATAAAAAAAAAAAAAAATATGTACTTTTCAGCATAGCAAATAAAAAGTATTAATATCTGGTTGTGACAAGAGAAACACAATACGATGTTAAAGTCGTAACTTTTCATCTAAACTCAACTCAACTCAACTCAACTCAACTCAACTCTCATTGCAGCTTAACTAACATGTGATGAAAATAACAAAGTTAATCCTTGGCAGACAGCTTCATTCAAACGTTCATTTTACAAATTCCAATACAGAAAATGTAAATCAACAAAACCAAGCGAAACAAACGAAACCAAACTAAACGATCCAAAATTTCAGAGCTCAATAGTAACAACAGTAACAACAAAATCCGCCTCACACACATACTTCATATCTCTCAGTTGAGGAGTTGTATACTGAGGAAAAACGATTTACGTCATGACAGCAAACATATGCAAATTCATGCGTCCATCCATCTAGCAATAGTAAAAACAACAACAACAACAACAACAGCAGGCAGGCAGCAGCAACAACAAGAGAAGAGGTAGCTGCTCTGTGTGTGTGTGTGTGTGTGTGTGAAACGTAGACCAACCACTAAACAAAAAGGAAATCATGAATTTTGTGCGGTCAAAAGTTCTGCAAATATGATTGCTCATGTATATGTAATTGTGTATACGATAAGAGGAAGGCCTGAAATGTATATAACACATAAAAAAAAAACACATACACAAGTAAACGCATGTCCTGTTGGTAGAGAAGGCCAGATAAATGTACATTTATGCAATACTTGATAGCTCTGCTGCATGTGTATAAATATGCGTGTATATGTGCATGACAAACTGACTGACGATGGCCGGGCTGATAGACAGTTAGACTGACAGGAAAATGGTTAAGAGTCCTAGGAAACGACATGAATATAAAGACAGACAGAGTGTCAAGCGCACTAACAGACAACCTGACACTGGCAACATGAACTCAAACAATTTTTAAAAGAACATTGTTATTGTTGTTGTCGTTGTTGCCTTCGCCTGCTTTCTGGTTATGAGATAGAGTATAAATGTAAATGAAGCTCATGCATAACTACTTAATATTTAAGCCAATTTTCGTAGAGCTTCAAGACTAAGTCCACTGAACTGTTGTATTATGAAATCAATGCTGGTTGACTGTGCATCGAATACCCACCAAGGCTGAGCCGGGTGGGCCACCTGAATAACTTGGCTGAATGTAGTAATTTGTTTGTTCATAAGTTTTAATTTGTATTTACTCCTCGGGGCTTTTACCCTCCTCTCCATTCCACCCTTAATGTACATTTTCCGCACAGTGTCGTAAATCATCTTTTGGGCGCTTTTCAGTTTTGTTGTGCGGTTAATTTGGTATTCTACCCCATGAAATGTTGTTGAAAATTTCAACAAAAATCAGAAAATTTGATTGACTTGCCTTACAGTCATATTCATAAACGTTTATATTTGCTGACGTGTTGTTGTCCATCTTCACAGCGTACGCATGATGTAATTTTATTGGTAACAATATGGAAATGTATTTAGTAAAGCCACTCGCATAGTGCATGCTTGGGATGATGAAAGATGACTTTGTGCGTTCGTGCTTTCGCATTTGTGTGAGAGCACTTTCCGCACAAAAATGTTGTGATTATTTCAATTAATCTGTCTGAATTAGTTTGATTCTGTTTAGAGATTCTGCCTTATGGGTGTTTTGTGATTAGATTTTGTAAACATTCGCAAGAATGGTAGATAGTTGGAGCAGTCCAAATGCATACTCTGCTCCTTAGATCATTTAAAAGCCATAATGCATTCTTATCGTTATTTGTAGAGATAATTTCAATTTGAAATACTATTATATAACCTTAAGATTACGCAACTGCAACAACGGAATAATTGGAAAACAAGAAAAAGAGATCTACACTGAGGCAAAGGGGAAGACATCTTTTCTCTTTTGTGCCACTGCGCACAATGCGCATATTCTTCATCAGCGCAAATATGCGGAAAAGATTGGCACTCAACTGATGCTTCGTTTTGCACACATGTCGAACTTCGGATCTGATATAACTTGGGCAAGATAATCGCCCAAACATATGGAAATTTTGATCATTTCAAACCTTTAGCAGGAGGGGAACTTACAGCGAGTGGAAGTAAGCCTTATATGTTTTTAAATTTAATCTTTATTTTAAATGAATCACTTATGCGGACTACATACTGCTGTGACCAAAAAAAATAAAGTGCCTGTGTGTGTGTGTGTGTGTGCGTCTGTGCGTAAAATCTTTAACGCTTATTACCATTTATTGTCCGTTTCTGACGCCGTTAATTGGATCGAAATTGTAATAATCAACTCATCCTGACATAAATTGAAGAGCTACGCCTCTGTAGCAGCTCAGAAATAAAAGTTTTTCGTTTGAATGGATGGATAAGTGATTAAGAGGCAAAAAAAAAAAAAAAAAAAAAAAAATTATTTGAGAAAAATACTGGAAACTGGCAACACTGTAGCTATTCTTTTCAGCAAGACTTCATTTATGGTATGTAGTCTGTTCAGAGCGCTTCCGAAAAAGTGCAAAACTTTTCTGGGCGAAAACGTTTCTTCGAGGCAATGATTTCTTCTCATATTTTCTATTCATTAAAGAATATTTCTCCGCCCCTCCCTCCCTACATTCTTTAAAGTTTCATGGTAGAACTTCACGGTACATACATCTTGAAGCATTTCTTCTAAATTGATCGATTTCCTCTTTGTTGGAAGAATTGTTTTATCTTCCGACTTTGCAAAAATTCTAGGAATGGATGCCTTCTTGAAAAATACAGAGACTTTCTAAACATAGTGGACTATCCTCACTATTTCGACTTCACATCCCCCGGAACACGCTACATGTCAGTCATTCCTCTTCACCAGCAAACAGTTCTGAATCGCAAAGGAACTGCTGTTCGACAAAGTTTGATACAAACCGAACACTGACTCTGTTTCTAGCTTAAGATGTGTACATACATACATTTTGTTTCTTATTTACTTGCAATGCTATGTACATTAAGTTTTTGCAGAAGATTTTCCAATATACCCATCTCTTATTAGCAAGATTAGCTGTCCGTCTTTCTGTCTTTCCGTTTAGATTAGTTTTGTTAAATTTGGACGAGATCAGTCCAAGATTTATGCCCTCTGCTTTATAAAGGCTACGTATAATTGTTGGCATTTTATTATGCAAACGAATGAAAAATAATTCTATTTTATGCGGAATAGCGTAGGGCATATAATTGTTGACCTTGCCCGACTATAAAGGTTTCATTTGTTTAGTTTTACAATTCTGTTCCTTCCATTTAATCTTCGCTTTGAACGTCATAGTTAACCCTATTATTTTTAATTTTTGGCTTAATTCAGCTGAGTCTCTATTGCAGCCGAATATTTCATATATAGATAGATAAATATATAAATATTCTTCATAGATTCTTACTAACTGAGTCAGATCTATCGCGAAAAGCGTAGCACCTAACGAATGTTTTGGGAAAATTATAAGAAGGAAATGTATTTCATACTCCGATTATAAGACGATTTAAACAATGACTGTATACTCTTTCGACTTTACAGCTTTTTATATATATAAATAAAAGATTAAGTAGCTTTCTCTCTCAAAAGCCGAGCTGAAAATAAACATTAAGATTTCAAATTACAATTTAAAAGTTTTTGCTACAACAATGCCCCTCATGCACACAGGTTCGTATTCATACTTCCACTTTGAAATCTACTTATAGCTGGAAAAGCCATTTTGTACAATTCACAATTTAACAAACTAATAAATATTAGTTACCTTCCGGCAAAAGGATATTGCCGGATACAAACGAATACAAGCAATAACACACTGGTCCCCTCGCAGAGCAAATCGAGGAGCAAACTAACAAACGAACATAAACACTTGATATGAGTTGAAAGGGACGGGGAATAGACGAAGATAAAACAAATACCCACACATACCCACACACACACACACACACACACACATACACATACACACACAAACACAATCAGGCATACATTAAATGCATATATATGAAAGGATGTGCGATTCCTTGCTGCTTTACTTCACTGTACAAGTTAAGTTGATGACGTTGTTAGTTGGTTTCTGGTAATGCTGTTGGGATAGTTTTTTTTTTATTATTTTTTTGTTGTTGTTGTTGTTGTTGCCTATTTCTATTTTCATTCATAGAGCAAAGAGCTCGTTATTCTTTTCGTTTCTCTGCTTAATAGTACCTACGAAACGAAAAAATTTATTTGCTTCCAAAGAACATCAGCAATGAAAATATAGAGATTTCTTTAGCAGGCCAAATAAATCAAAGGTTCCAGCAACTTTGTTTACCCCATAATGTTATTGGTGCAACTTAGTATTGCTGCAGGCTCTAAAAGCATATTACATTTTCTGTGTTTGGATATTATTGTGCATGAGTGGGCGTCTCGTCCCTTTGTACAAAAGCAGCCATAATAAAATCATAGAAAATAGAAGTGAATTCGTTAAAGGTTAATATGTATATATATATATATATGTATATATATATGTATATTATATTCTTGTATATCCCAGCGTTCTTCTTCGCTACCCTTTTTATTTTTCCTCTTTTCTACTCATTGTGTTTTTTTCTCCATCTCTCTCTCTCTCTTTCTGTGACTCTCTCTTTGACGCATTTAAGCAGATCAAGGGTTGATAATATTATAACTAAACGATATATGTAAGTGAGGTAGTTCTAGTCTAGAATATCTTTTGCCATCCTTTTCTTTGCCCCTTTGGTATACTCTTGCTACGATAACCTGTACATAAAAAGCCCATAAGGATAACGAAACGTAGCATTGTTTTCATTTGCACTGCATTCCTTTACAGTTATACAACAAACACTGTTTTTGATACAACTACTGGCATCTGTCGTACGGTCTCTGACATAAATTGCTTTAACTGACAACACCAACAACATGCCAACATAAGAAGCGTGAAAAATATTGCATACACTTACCCATAACATCTCCTATGCTTTTTAAATTGAAGCATTTTTGTTTGCTTGGTTGTTTAAATTGAATGCATATACAGAGAGGTATGTATAGCATGCTATTGTGTCGACATTGGTGACTGCCAGTCTAAAGAAAAAATTAATATTAAAATGGAAGAGCGTGCCAGGGCAAAGGACATTTCCAATTTATTTACGCTCACAGGCACTTTGTCTCTTTTTGGCAGGTTTTACACTCAACAGAAAAATAAATACTACTTAATGTAGATATAAAAATTTGCCAAAGTGCTTACATAATAGAAATTAATCAGATTGATTATCGATTGGCAAAAGTTCTCATCAATGCAAAATTAGCAAAAAAAAAAAAAAAATTAAATAACAAAAATGTCGAAAAAATGACAAACTTTTTCGCCCCATCGAAGTGAGCACGCATCACTTCTCTTTGGTTCCGGTGACTTCTTGAAAAATTTTTTGTTAGTTATGTAATACATCGATACTCTGTCATTTCAACACGTGAATTTTCCGTCTCACTAAGACCACACCCATGGCCTTTCTTTTCTTCAAACTGTTGTTAATTAATATTTTACGTTACGTTACGTGCACCAAAGTTTTACTGCGATAGTCTGTGCGCGCGTAAGTGTATTTTCTTGTTAAGTGCGTGCTCTTCGTGTGTAAGAGGATTGAACCGACTATCGGAGGCAAACAACTGCTCTTACGTCAATATCAAAACAATCTTTGCAACCAATACACTCTGCTGATTCTATCTAAGTTTCTCGTTATTCTGTACCTGATGCAGCAACCTTCACCTGGGGTCTGGATTAACTTTATATAAAAAAAATTTTTAAGCAGCAAATAAATTAATTCCTTAAATTAAACTTCGCTTTCCTAAAGCAAGTTCATGTTTTCCGCCGGGTAAGTAAGAATCACGTGGTGTTGGCAGCTTTGACTGTACTTGGTCTTAGTGATTGGGCTCACATCTACTAAGCTGCTAGTCCGACGCATCCACCACTAGCCATCAACTTGTTACACGCACAAGAAACGTCATATTGGACATGCCTTAGTCATATTCAAAAAAAAAAAAAAAATGAAGCCACTAAATGCCCAGATATTCCTAAGGTAGGTCTCCCATGTCAAATCCATTCTCCAGTCAAACCGATAGTTCTTCGGAATAAGGCGATATGTTCTCCCATCATTCAATAGCCGAGAACCTTATTCGGAAAACGCGAATAGGCGTTGTTTTGACTAACATTTTTCTTAGGCTCTCTTTTATTCATTTCACTTTCTTCACCACCCACCCCATTTTATAAAATATTCATTCGTTTACCTTCACAGAGCAACACATAAGAAAAGAATTGAAACTATTTTTGTTGTCAGTTTACGACAGGATTGTATGTACGCGTAAATGCCCTGGCAAATGCAATATTTTGACAGTGAGATGTACTAACTGCAGTGACTACATTTTCGACACACAGAACGACTACTGTCGTTAGTAGGACCATCTGGCTGGCAGTTAAAAAAAAAAACAAAGAAGCAAAATAAAGAGCAAGGACCTTTTGCCTTCCCTGCAGCGTTTCTAAAGTGAGAAAAAGGCTGAAAGTGAAAATCGACTTTTTTCAAAAATCATATTTAAAGACATTTCGAATACGACGAAGGGGGTGTAATGGAAAGCATTTGACAAAAGAATAATAATAATATGAAATTATTCAAAGAACTATAAAACGAAAACTAAGCGAAAATAAATATATTATGCCACGAATGTCTTATGGTCTCACAGGCAGACAAATATTTGCCAAAATATTATTAAATTTAAATTTGTGCGGTTTAGCACCGTTAGAGAAACTTTTGGCTTTTGGACCACAGCCGCTATTTGTATTCACATACAAATTATTTTGTTATTTGGGGTTAAATCATCATCAATTATATGCCAGGGAATTTCATGTTTGAATGATTCTGAAACGGATGCAAACAATAAAACATATTTTCCGGTTTCTTGTCATTGTGTGTAGAAATTTGTTCTCGCTTTTCTGCTTTCTCATCTTGTCCATGTTGTCACATGCGTTCTCTGACAACTACCGGTTACCCTATTTTTTTATTTTTATTTTTTTCTATCATACACCACAACAACAACATACACGCACAAAATATCAGTGAAGCATTTCTTTAGCAGCAGCGATGTTGTTTTTATTGTTATTTCTGTTTCAGGATATATAGTCATGTTGACAATAGCTTAAGCTTTGCTTGTGACACTTAGTAAATGGTACCGCCCGCTGAGCATTTTCACTCACTGGCTTGGCATCAACAACATCTACAACAGTTTACATGGCACTTGGCAGCAGATGAAGACGACATAGAAGAAAGAAGCCATTGTTTGTTTGTTGGTTACGCAATACGTATAAAACGTTTATTTTATATCTAAATGCATAGCTATCAAGATATTTGTTGTGTGTAATTTTACATCACTATTCCACTTAATATCCACATTAACTACGATACCGGCTCCACAGGGCGGATCTTCCCCCATAAAATATCGAAAGCTGGTTGACATTTCCCTACACAAATTTTCGCTTTATGCGAACGATTATTTTCCTTGCATTTTCGTTTTTTTTTTTTTTTTTTTTTTTTTGCAAACACGCTCAGCTGCTGCTATTGAGGTTGTGGTTGACAGTAGGCAGCAGAAGTGAAGTGATGGTATATCGGTGCTTGACGGCACATTAAGTTCGGACATGGCCTGCTACGTTTTGGAATGTCTATAAGTATAGCTAACAAATGACGAATATATACGCTCGACTCTTCATCACCGATGCCTTCGTCTCACTTGCTTTATAGCAAACTTTTGCTTTTTATTTATTTATTTTTTTTTTTTTGGTATACATGTATATATATATGAATATTTTATTTGAAATATCTTGGGGATAAGAGCTATGCTAACGTTGGTGCCAGACTTGATAGTTCGTTTGCAGATAGGTTTTTGTGACAACTAACATTGCACTCAATAAGTTTATAGGATGACATATCGCTCGTCGCAACTATCGATGAATTCGGGCACTGTACCAACCATCATGTGTCATACTTTCATGAGATTCCGATAATTATTCAACCAAACAAGCTAAACAATTAAACAAAAAATAGACGATAAAGCAATCAACCGCAACTATGAATTTGTCAGTATTTATCTCTCTGTAAGCCATCTTACGTACTTATTAAGTGAAGTGTTATATATCCGCGTGAACTTTCTATTTTTCCGTAAAAATAATGTCTCACAATTAGCGCTAGCTAACCTCTACCTTATCGTTTCATAGAATTTTAAGCATTGACACAGAGTTAGAAGTGATATCGCATTCAATGTTCCGAGTGGGTTTGTTTGTACGATTGGCAAAGTCAATCTTTCGAAGGGTGGCCTTACTCAATATGAGCGATAACTTAGCGGATGCCACCTTTTCAGCTTAGTGAGATTCGGAAAAAAGCGAGAGGAAAGAGAAACACGTAGGGAAGAGAAGCAACGTCGCGGTTGCGTGCCAAATCGGTATTACGCCTTTATCGATTGAATATTCCCTGCTCTACCGCACTGAGATTTCACTACGCGAATACTGACTACGGGAGAAGAACGGTCTTTAAACTAAGAAAAGAAGTATAATTTTTAAAATCTTTGTCTACTTATAGTAAATACGTAACAATGAACAGTACACCGAAAACCTCAAAACGTTGCGGTCAATTGATGTACCCAGATATAACTGAATACTCCCCAGTTGCTAACCTTATCGCACGCACACAGCGCGATCGTCAAGTCCAGCTCATCCTCACTACTTGCTACCATAGTTTTGAGAAGACGGTTCACCGAGAGAGAGTGAGAGATGCTTTAGGTTTCCTCTTCTCTATATAATATTATCTACCCATGGGATTATTCGCATGCTCCATGACATTCTAACTGGACTCAGATATTTCCATTTGTAGTTAGTATTATGAGAATATACTAACACTACCATTGGCTCTGCAATCTGCAGCCATCATCACTCTCTATCCGCTTTCAGAAATGTTTCGCAACAGTTGCTCGATTAGCGTTAAGATTATGACGGATGACTATCAATCACTCTTCAGGTTCCTGTAGGCCCGAAGAATACATTAAATTAATAATTAACTCGGGAAGGAAGAATAACAAAACAAACCAACATCCACTCGGTTGATTTCTTGTTACCCATCGCGAATGTTTTAGGAAATCAACTGAGTTTATGTCCATTAAAATTGTAAACAGCATAAGAAAATTCAACAGAATTACATCATATTTTTTGAAAAATTCGTAGAGATTGCAAGGGGCAAAAAAACAACAGACGATTACATTAAAGATAATCTAAAACGATAAGTATGATAAGAGATGAATGAATGGTGGCAAAGTTGTCCTTGAACGGCATAAGAAGATTTCTATTCATATTTTGCTAATATGTCGGATTCACGGAAGAGAATATATTCTTTGCCATCTTCCATTTTGACTCGTGTACCGCCATATCCGGGCAATAAAACTCGATCACCTTGCTTAATTAAAGGAGTGATATGTTCATTTTTATTGTTTCGAGCTCCCGGTCCCACGGCAATGACAGTGCCCTGCATCATTTTGCTACGCGCACCTTCCGGCAACACGATACCGCCTTCAGTTGCAGCCATTGATTCGGCACGTTGTACCAAAACACGATCCAACATAGGCATAACTTTTTTAATTGCATTAGCAGCCATCTTTGAATCTAATTTTTTTTTGAAAACAGTTCGACTTATGCGAATTCGAAGCGTGTAATGATTGTCCGGGAAATTTGAAATTTGAGCTAAACGTGACAAATTTCTCTGTATCTCAGGTTACGTGCGACTAATTTATATGAATTGTTACAAAAATATGGATGACATTAATGACAAAAATGGAAAAATTTTTACGAATGTATTTTTTGATATTTGCTTTGAAAATAGGAAGAGATAGCTGGTTAGTATATTCTATTGATGAAAAGTAACTTTCTCGAATTGTGTTGAGTAGTTTTGTTTATTCCCACGCTCCACGAAGGAGTCAAAGAAGCAGTAACCCATGCGGCGCATGGGTACTTTCCCGATTTATTGGATTATGGGACATTTGAAGCACTTTGAAGTTATCTCCTCAAGCAAAGAAAATGGAAATATTGTTGTACGCATTAATAGATAGATTATACCGCGAAGTTGTTTGCTCTTCTTTTTCTTCTGAAATGGGAAATCGTGCCAAGAGCCTATCGTTATGCATTGTATTGCCTCATCCTTTGTTCATAAGTATGTCAAACGAATGAATAGATGCCCGTTAATTGAAAGATAAAATTTATGCCGATCTTTTATCAGATTTGTCGTAAAAAAAAGAAAAGAAAAAAGTTAATATTTTCATCCCTTTTCGATTCTTTACTTCCAAGAATGTAAAAACTTCTGCTACTACCTTACGAGCGTTTTGTGCTTAGATTACGTTACAAGCTTTGATTTTCTGCTAGCATAGTAACCTTCACTGGATATTTCGGCCACTTTCGTATAGGCAATCATTCTGGCATATTTGATTTCGTGATGTCTACGTCCTTCGCCCTAATTCTATTATTCACCTATATCGCCTTAATCGAGGTAATCTCTGATGTCAACCTTTACGATCTGTAGAGTCTCATGCCGGTTATGCAGATGCCACCAGAAGTTGCCGTAATACGATTGCTCTTCTATTAAACAGTGATACTGCCGACGGACTTCATACATCATCACGAAACATCGTCAGAAAAATTCCTTCGTAGCGGCCCACACTTTCAGATATGTGATCGCTGCGTTTGCGGCGGGCACTACAAAGTTCAACGTCAACAGTTTCAGTTCAAAGTAAAAAAAAGACCTAAAGCAAACTTAACTCTAACTCTCATTTATAGCGACAAACGTCGATTAGAAGTAATTAGCAAAGTTAGAACTGAACGGTACACAATAGTCGTAAGCTTCAAGTAGTAATAAGCCAAGATAAGCCTAAGTAACTACGCACACATATATATATACTTACAAAGTACGCTCTAACGCACGGAGATTCGAACGCGCCTCCGTCGACTTGGCACTAGTGAGACTTACAACCTCGGCTAAGCTGTACCCCAACTCATCACCTTAATCGAGTTTGCCGTGAAAGTTGAATCGAAATCGCGGACCAACTTAAAGTCACTAAAAGCTCTAATAACTTTGTCAACTTAAAGGTTAAAAGCAGAGACTACTCAACGTCTTGTGTTTCTGATCTTTGAGCTCCACCTTTCGCGGAATTCTAGCGGAAATTATGCCAGCAATACAGCAATACAACAGGACGATGAATCATTTCAAGGAAGAAAGTCCCTCAATGCCTTAGAATTTCGAAATATATCTTGACCACGTGCGCCAACAATCTGCATATAATTCTTATCAGGATTAATGTATAGCTGCAAAGCGGCTATCTTCCGTCCCTTCTTCTCCTGGCATGGTCATTCGCTTGGTATCCCATTAGCCGATGATTCACCCATGTTATTCCCTCGCCAATATTGGCTCATCAAAAGTCATTCTCCCTCAACAGATTTTCTAGCAGAGTCCTGCAAAGAAGTGTTTTCTGAAAACTGCCAGAATTTATTAGTTCTAAAATAGAGTTGAATTGGATTTCCATCGTGCATCGGCAAAACGAAGATCGCTTTGTTAAAGCAAGTCTTCAAGTCTTATCTCTCCAATGGCGTACATTTTCTTAAGTGTACCTCAGGATAGCCATTTTAGTCTATCTTAGTCATCTTATATCTCAATGAGAATCCTGCTAGCCTGCGATTCTTCAGCAATCAGCGATAATGTCTAAATATTTCTATGATTTATTTCGCCAGATTACTTGAATCTGATCGAACTAATACCTGTGGGGCTTTCGTTTAATTAAATACAAGAATGCAAATACCTAACGTCTTACAGAAAAATTTCTTTGCTCAGAGATAATATTGCAAGTAGTTTTAGGTTTGAAAACATGGACTCATCCTCTGATAATAGATTAAAAGTAAAAAGTGTTGTGTTACATTATCACAATCCCAGACTGAACATATCTTCAATAGCTCGGAAAAATATGAGAGGGCTTGGCTGGGAAACTTTCCACACTATCCACACCATCGCCTGGACCTTGTTTTGTCTACTAAAACCATTTGTTTCCGCATTCCGCAAAAGTCTTTGCCTAATGTATATCCGACTTCAAAATAGATTCCCGAAGCTCTCCAATGATGGCATAAAGATTTCACGAACAGAAACGACGAGAGCTTATCGATGAAAACGGCATATATTTGATTTAGAAAATAGTTTCTGTTAAAGAAATTGAAGAGAAATGTGTTTGAGTTTTGAAGAAAAAGGCGAACAAACATAAAGTTTTTCCAAGTTTTTTATTTATTTATTTGCACATCATACTTGAATAGCAGCGCGTATAAGCATAAGCGGAAACATGGTAAAGTGAAATGATTAATCGGTTTTCTAGTGACTTGGCATAAAAATAATTCAACATGAAACATATACACATGCGCGCTTACCCGTCATCGTAAAAAGTCAAATAAGTGAAAATAAATCGAAGTTGTTAACTTCACATATACACACAAAGAAATTCGAAATTAGGGATAACAAACGACCCTCAAGTCGGCTTAAATACGAAAAAAGAAAAAATATATGAAAAGTCCGTAGAAAGCGAATAAAGGGAAGAAAATGAAATGCAAAAAAAAATAAATAAATAAATAAAATAGAAAAGAAAAGAAAAGAAAAAGAAATGAAAGAGAAAACGTGTGGGGTCACGAAAATTAATGACTTGAATGACTTGCGAATGAAATGATGGAGCAAATAGCATAGCAAAAACAACGGCAACACCAACAACCAAAACGTATATAATACCACCATCGTCAGTGCTGTGCTGTGTGCGAAAGACTCTCTTAAATGTGAATGTAATCTCAAGGAAGGGGGCGCAGGAAAAAAAGAATTTATGTTCAAAAGTCTTGTTTTTTTTTTTTCCTTTTTGCTGGATTTGTACGTCACTGTGCATATGCATCACTGTGTCGTCTGTTGGTGTGTTAGTGTACATGTGATTTGTTATCCTTAACGTGCGTGTTAATTGCAGAAAACGTCAAAAGTCGACAGTCTAGAATGCAGGACTGACATGTGATGTTGATGTTAACAGTAATGATGATGATGACGATGACGATGACGACGACGACGACGGCAACGAAGACGGCAACGATGACGACGAGAATGAATACAAAAACAACGACGAATAATGATGGGTGAAGATGGGCGACGGCAAACGTCGGCTGACAATGACGTAGACGGCAACAAGAACGGCGCAATGATATAACAAAAGGCGACTTGCGCTTCAATACCATAAGACCAGTTTATGCTCATGCTGCCCATGATGATAGCGGTGCTGGTGGTGGTGTAAATAGTAAATAGTGTTGAGATTGTGATGATAACGGATGATGTTGATTTTGATGATGATGATGACGATGACGATGACGATGACGATAATGATGATAATGATAATAATAATGACGATGATGATGACGAGAACGAGACAGGCAACAAGCATCAGTCACGTTAGTCTGTATATCATCATGACACTAGCACATAAACATATATTTGCGATGTATTCGCGTTTTATAAGCTGACAGCTGCTGCCAACTGTTAGCTATAGGGCTGGAAATAATCATGCCAACAGTCAGTTATTCACTCGCCGCTACAGAAGATTATTCCAACATAAAACAAAGCAAGCAAGAAACAAAAAAAAACAAAAAAACAAAAAAAATCAAGTGAGCAACAAAGATTGATGTTTAAAGTAAAATAAATAATGATGGTGATTATTTTTCATTGCATGCATGTGTTCTGCCGTTTAACGTTATTGTTCTTGCTATTGTGTTGCTTTTGTGTGCTGCTAGAACCGCTAAAAACTATAAAGCATCCACAAGTTTTCTTCATTCATTCATTCATTCGTTCATTCATACAAAGAGTGAAATAGACGCACCCATCTTTTGCAGTATGTAAAACCTCCTCCCATCTATCTGTCTATCCAATTGTCTGTCCCGGTATCTTGTTATTCACTCACTCACTCACTCACCCATTCATTCATTCATTTATCTATCCATCCACCCAGCCATCTAGCCATCCATCCATCCATCCATCCATCCATCCATCCATCCATCCATCACTAGCAAAGACACAATGTCTGCGTTCTTTATTCTTCTTATTTCCAGCACATCGCTTGCTTAAAATCATACAGTGGACAATGAACCTCATCAACTAGTTACAAATTTTCCGTAGATTTTTTTTCTTTTCTTTTCTTTTTTTTTTTTTTTCTTCTCTTATTTTATTTACTTTGAATTACAAGCTCTTCAATCTGTTGCTGATTTCTGTTGCTGTCATCCAGTTGACAATAGATTGGTAAATATGTTTATAAATTTTGTGTTTTCCCCTTAATTGCGGCCTGTTGTCATCAACCAAATAAATGAAAGCATTGCGATAAATTAGTTTATTTTGGTTATATTTCCCCGAAATTTTTCAAATGAAACACACATTCGATTAACCTATATATATATATATATATATATATATAAGTAATTTATGGAATAAGTCAATTAATTGATTTTAAATTGAACCAAGCAAACACATTAAATACGTCGCTATGTACCTAGAGCACTTCGCTTAATTTAGTTTATACTTTATACGTGGGCTTCTCAAAATAAGCCATGATATAGAAAGTGTTGGAAAAAGTGGAACGTTCCTAACCATTTTCAATAGCGTTCGTCCAAAACACATTGATGTGGCAAATTTTCTGATCGATAGACCGAGCACAGAAGTACATGCCAGACTGCAGGTGGACAGTGGGATGCACAAGTTTAGACGGGAAAGCAAGTTTACTACCATGCCTTGTCGGCGTTGTAAAGATCCCAACAGCGCGAACTGTGTTGCTGTTGAAATTAACTTGTGAAAATGTTTGTGCTCTTATACGACTTCCAACGTTTATTATCAAGACAAGGATGCGTTGATCAACTCACTTTCATTTTTGACAATAAAGCGCTATCTTTTGCTACTGTGCCACGCTGGTTAAGTCGCGGAGTCCGTTTGCTTACCAGCGAAAATTGTGAAGGTAGTCCAAAAATCCAGGAAACATTGATGCTATGAAAAAAATGATAGTGCAACGCCGGCATGTGGCATATAGTAAGCCGGAGGTATCAGTTCCATCAACATGTATGAAACGTTGCGGACTCTTCGTTTCACTCTTCACTTGGCACACAATAACTTGTTTTTATAAGCGAACATTGTAAACAGTGAAGACGTCGTTGACTCGTTTCGAAGCCATGTTTTGAAGATGATTTAAGCGGAATCGAAAAATACTATAACGTGTGACTCAGACTTCCGCAAACGTGTGCAATTCATAAGGGAGAACAGTAACCGCGAAAAGCAACAAAGCTTCATAAATAGGCAGTGACACACGTACAAGCAACGTAAGACCCGTACTAAAATGAGTTTTCTGTTAGTCCGATATTTTATGCTGTACTGCATACGAGCGACAGCAGTCAGACATAGACATTGTGACATTGATCAATTCAGTGAAAATTAAAAAAAAAAAAAGTATTTACAACAAGTGGAAACAGTATAGTGGGACATGGCCCAATACGCCACACCACCCGAAAATTATTTATATAACAGCTTTGCAAAATTAGGCGTTATACTACAGGAAGTGGGCGAAAAAATGGTCTAATCCGAATCATTTGCAATAGCAACA
Source organism: Glossina fuscipes (assembly GCF_014805625.2). NCBI lineage: Eukaryota > Metazoa > Arthropoda > Insecta > Diptera > Glossinidae > Glossina > Glossina fuscipes. Next base: position 13,764,103 of record NW_023998416.1, read on the forward strand.
AAATATTTCAAAAACTGCGATCAATAGATTGAACAAAAGAAAACAAGACAGACAGACGCACAAACGAATGGATGGTAGCTTAGAGAAATTCATTCGTTCATTGTACACAAGCGCGCAGACCTTATTTCTCTCTAATCAAATACAACATACAATGTATGTGTTTTTGACCTCTCATTCTTCTTTCACTCTCTCTCCTTCTCTCTCTCTCTCTTTCTCTCCCTTCTCTAAAATTCAAATTAATGCTGACAATAATTCAGTTTTTGCGCTTTTTGCCCGTCACTATGAACTGGTTTTAATGCACTCGTGAAGTACTTGCACAATCGTTATTGAGCCTTAATTATACAGTACAATTTCCTAAGCAAGGAAAAATTCTAAATTAATCGATAGTTTTTTTTCGCAACATGTATAAAAATATGAATACATATAGCATGGTTTTAGGCTCAAGCGAAACATAAACTTCTCTAAATTCATTTTTCAAGTAAAGTTTTTCTAAAATATATCTTTAACTGAATCTCTTTTCTTTAACAAAAGATATTTCGGATATATTTTATATATCATCCTCGTCGATCAGTAGAAGCAAAACATAAGTTTGTTTAAAGGCAAAACAAACCAAATGAGAACAATTTGCAATATCTTCTTTTTCTCTCACCATTTCTCTCAACATTTTTAAAATAAAAAATATTTATTTATATAATAGAATAAACTATTAGTTAATATATATTTCTAATTTAGTTAAGTTGAAATTGTCTTGGCTTAGTTTTTCTAAACTTCCTGTACATATAGGAATTACATGATTATAAATATATGCAACAATAATAATAAATCGGTTTAAGGGAACTTTTTAACTTCAACGTATATTAAGTAACTATATGAAGAAAACGAAACGAAGCCTAACTCTATTAACTGATTTCTATTCGTCAACAAGGAATTCTTATGGAATTTCTGCTATGAAAAGTTGTAATATTGTATCACATGTGAAATATGTACACAATCGAACACAAAAAGTGCGTATAACAGCCAAACAAATATAATTAAAAAATCCAAAAATAGATAAAAACTAAACATTTGCTTTCATTAGATTTAGAAGAAAATGTTGCGGCTGTCTTGAGGAAGCTTGAGCTCTTAACGTTTTTAGAACAATTGCTAACTATTTACCTTTCTAATGCAAGCAAAATTGAATTACGGGCCATAATTATAAAATACAACGAATTCTATGGAAGAAAACATGACATTTTGTACTGTGGGGATAGTAGAAACTTATGCTCAAATATTGTCAGAATCTGTTATCAAGAAAACTACTCATAACAGAAGTCTAGGAAACCAATTGTACTATGAATGATTTTTAACACGTTTTTGAATTTTTTCTGCTTTCCTAACATGCATGAAGATTTCTACTATCCGGAGTTGAAGTTTAAGTTTTTATACTTCCCTTGTCGAGTGACCCGTACACATTTTAGCTGAACAGTAGATTATATACTGTTACTCACAAGTTTCAAAGGTCTTACTCTAAAATTAACTTGTTAGACCAGACCAAATTGATAAACTCATGTGTTCATTAGCGTCGTTTTGACACTGAACAAGTGGAATTTGCTAATGCCCTTGTTTTAGCAAACGTCGGCCATTGACTTGCACTATTCTTATAAATCCGTTTATAACAAACTGGAAAAAGTTGCTTAGGTTCATCTAATGTTGAAATTGTCATAAGCAAGACAGTCAAGATTGAAAACTGAATCTTCATATAAATAATCGTCAATCTATTCCGCTGACAGTTTTCAACTAAGCAAAAATTGTCACGGTCGGAGAATTGCATTGAGATATTATTTAGAACTATTGTTACTGATTCCAGTTAAAAGACGGACTTTTTAGATATGCAGGGTAAGAAACTTGCTCTTCAACCAATACTTCAAAAAGCCAAGGATGGATATGAACAATGTTCTCATCAAAGCAAACGTAACTTTATTTATTCATTCTTTTTGCTAAAGGACGTTACGTATCGTATCGTCGGTACATTTCAACGGTCTTGTATGTACGAGGCTAAGCCTTTTATCTGTAAACAATAATTTGCAGAATTAAATTCTCTACCACAGTATTTTCTTTTACTTTTTGTTCCTTTTTGTGTATGAAGTTTTCCGTGCAAGTGTACAGGAGAGGAAAGGAAAGGAAAGGAAAGGATAGGAAAGAAATGTAAGCTATAAATTTTCCAGAAAACCATTTGTACAGCTCGTACCTACATTAGTTCATTTCACTTGCTAGCCAATAATTAAGTTGCGCACTTGAACGCAGCTGATTTTAATGATATTTATAGTTTCTGTGGTGCTTCATCTTACCATAGTTAATACAAGGAAGTCGTTTGTTGATTTGCTGAATACAAGAAGAAGAAGAGGAAGAAGAAAAAGGAGGAAGTTATTTGAGAAAACAAGTCAATACCAGTCCGTCCGCTACGCTTTGCCAAACCTTCAGTATTCACTTTGCCAAACCTACGAAGCGTGACTCATGGCTGAAACTATAGCGTTAGGCTTCTGATGCGGTGGCTAGGCCACACCTGCAATTTGCACAATTTTCACTTCATAAAAGCTCACAGTTGCCATAATATCGCCCTAGATCACACGGCCAACGCACCTTGGGATTGCCTCCAAGCAGTCACCGAACGCCATTGTTCTATATAAAGTTTTCGAATGATTCTATTATTAGCATATGTTTTAGCTGGAAAACCTTAGATGATAGATTTGCTGAACCGAGCAGTCCAGGAAATGATTTGATGACCGCCACATGTCTGTGGCTTCACCGCTATTGATTTATCAGGTCGGATTAACGGCAAAGCATCATATAAGGTGAAGACCAAGAAGTTTTACTAGGATAAGTGAAAAGAAAGTCATAGCGATATTCCTCTCAAAACAAAATATTGTTTTTTCGCTTATCTAATTTGAATAAAATCGAAAGCTAATCTTGTTCGAATTATCTAAACTTTTATTTAGTGACCAGATCGACACCATGCCCTAAGTATTATCAAAATTTAAAAGCATGGATGCTTGAAACTTGCTTCGACTTTCCATTTTTCGTTTTTTTCTGCAGAGTCCTTCAACTCGGCCTATGTAAGTGAACACAATTGATTACAAAGAAATGAAAAAATTTGAGTTTAATTGGATCAGACATGTTTGAGAGCGATATCATTTTCAGTTTACCTCAATTAAGTGAAAAAAAAAACAATAAACATTTAAGCTTCAGGCAAACTGAGTATAATTGTGTCCTGTACCACTTATTATATAAGGATATATTTAGATTATTTGAATGTTTGTTATGCCCAGAATCATTTCTATAGATCCACCGTGTCTTTTGCTTTCTCTGCAGAGCCGGTCCTCTTTAAGTGGCACTTTCAAGTAGCCCTAAATATAATCAGGTCCGTAGTAGTTTGATGGTTGGACAGATTTTGAGGACATTGAAGACATACAACGTTACATTGGCAAATGAGGATTTATAGACACAGTGTTACTCAAAAATCTGTGTACGAGAAGTGGATACCAAAACGCAAAGGCCTACTGCTGTTTGGCAAAAAGGGCTGAAGGGCATCTTTCAACAACGTGACTAGCCCTATGGTTGCGAAGCAATACGGTGAACAATTTTTTTGCTTGTATTATTATTATTATTATTAATTTCGCCAGACAAATAAATTCTAAGACTAAACTCTTAAAAGAGATTCCTCTCCTTCGGCTACTCAGGCTGATTTGCTTGTATTATGTTTAAGCTTAATTTATGTTATATTGTTTACGATATTTCGGTTTAGGTAAAAAATTATAAAAGTATCGTATAGCGCGGTTTCGATACAGCGCGGTACGAATTAAGCCTGTTAAGCGGAGGACGCCTGAACACATTTTCTGTCTCATTTTTTTTACTGTGTTACGCGAACACGATTACAACTTTTCTGCCATATTGCACGTATCCGTCTTATATGGGCGTATTTTCTAGGGAGAGTTGACCGTATACTGCCCATTCTTAAAAGCTCTGTTGAATGTATAAAGCGGCCACTTTTGTAATGAAAGCGCTGCAGATTACTCGACAAGTTGAAAGTCTGAAAACAAAAGTGAAGGTACACATCAACATACCTCGGCTTCGATTATAGTCAAAATAAGTTACATGCGCGCATTTATAACGGAATACTACTACATGCACAGGTTGATGAAGGCACTTCTATGTCATCATAATACTCATCATCAGCTCCGTGTAATTACACGTCAGCAGGTTTCATCTCTTTAGCATTATGCTGTTATATTGGAGTTGCTTTTCAATATCTTTTCAAAATTTTTTCTAAAAATAAAAACTGAAAAGATCAAATATTTTAAAATGCAACTATGTCAGTTTTCTGGGTTAATATTAAGAGCAAAAGGGTAGATAGATTCTTTTTCATTTTACTAGTTAACTACATTTACTGTAACATGGAAAATTACATATATAAGTTTTTTTTCCCCATTCATATATATATATATACATATATATACCTGTACATTTTTATATAAATATTGAAATATATAAAAGAAGCTTATGAAAAGCACCTTTGCTTTAAATCTTTTTCATCACTTCGAAATATGGTCTGGTAATGTGTGTTTGAATTTTGTTAACATAAAAAAAAAATTGCACCGAGAAATATACGCACATGTCTGAATCGACTAAATACCGACTAGTTAACAGAATCTAATCATGCTTTCTCACAAATCTTTCGCGAAAAATAACCTAAGCCCTATGTCTACATCTCTTTTACTTATTTATATATTATTTTTTTTATTATTTATAATTTTAATCATATGTAAAAGTAGTTATTGTGCGTTAATATATATCTTCTCGGTATTATATATAGTTGAGTAGATATTTACGTAGATTATTTCGCAGTAATTTTCGTGACAAGAATTTAATAAATTTTTTGAACAAAATCCTACTGACTCGCCTTTCCGAAAATAAATAACAAGTAATCCCAATTCCCAGTTGTTTACGGAGAGAAGAATTTTATCACAGGCAAGCTTAGAAGTATTAAGAAGAGATAAGGGAAACAATATAGAGAGAGATTAGATTTATATCTTCTTGTAAGCAATTGTTAAAAAGTGGTGATTTTCTCTTTCTCAGGCGCGAGTAAAGCGTAATTTTACAGTAACAACGCCGGCAAGACCCTGACGATGCCAAGTAATCAACGAAAGCTTCTCTCGGAGTCAACAAAATTTTCCAATTAGAATGCCAACAATCCTCTAATGTTGCCAATTATATTTTATATAGGAATAGAGCTTTTCAAGTACCGCAAACCTTGCCACTTTTCATAACAATTTGACTACGGCTGGCGTCTCTTCTCGCACACTAAGTTAAAAACCCCAGCTGTTCATGCAAACAAGAAATAAAAATTCCACAGCATAGTTTTAGGATTAATTTATTTGAAAAGCAAACATGGTTAATGTCAAGGCTAAACAAATTCAAAATTCACATTTTCTAGCAGCCAATAACGTAATCAATGTAATGCAATTCAGCTGAGAGGTGAATGCAACAGATGGCGCACGCTCGTTGTAAACGATTGCTTTAAAAGAAATAAAAACTACCGCTAACAGACGTTTATAATTTTCTTTAGCCGCAATTTTATTCCAAATGCAAATCTAAAAGAGAGATTGTCTTAACCGTAATAATTAAAATGCTTTGGAACGCTATTGTGGAATCTGGGCCGTTTATATACCATACTTGTGGGATCTGGGCGGTTAACTTGTGGAATCTGGGCGGTTTATATAAACTAATGCTTTATGTGAATTTCAAAGCGAAAGCAATCATTTAATCATTCTTTTATATATATTTTATTTTTATATACATTTATTTAACATAAAATGAATATAATTTTTCCAATCTTTTACTTGAACTTTATACTTCTTTAATTGGATATTTTCTCAAAGTAATTGAATAATTAATATTTTTTTATAAAAAAATGATAATAGGTAAACCATTTATACATCAAAAATTTAAAAAAATTATTGTAATTAAAAAAAATCTCAGAGAAAATGGGCATCGAGAGGAAGATTTAGGATCAAAGCCACATTATTAATTAAATTATTAGGAAGAAGTGCAGATTGTTGTCTTTGAAATGTTACGACTCATCATTGGAAAGTACATACATTATATAGGAAAACAAGTGTATTAAGAATCATATCTTTTATAAATAAATTTTTTGAAGGGCAAACCACTTCTGCATAGTGCGAATTATGCCGATGTTTTACTTCTTTCTAGGGGTTTCTTCAGACGCGCATTCGTCTCCAACAATGATTTTTGTGGAAGCCCAGTTTATGCTTTTTTTTTAAAACAACTTTTCTTTTGAAGCAGAAACGATCAAAGTCACAACTATACAATGTTGCCCAGCATTTCTTGGCAGAGGAAAGCACATGCTATACCAAAGTGCCCAGCATTTCTTGGCAGAGGAAAGCACATGCATGATTTTAGAGACTAACTGTTGGTCTTCGTTTCTTTCCTTCACCATCAAGTTGACTTTTCTTCCATTCGTGAAATAGGACTACAAAATATCGAAAAAAATACAAGCTGTGCTAGTTTAAAGAAGTGCAAAGTACGAAGACAGAAGTACATTCGGTATAGGTTTGAAAACCCACTTTACTATGAAAAGCTATACGTCGTCTTTCATATAAGTATTGTATGTATATAATATCGTCTATTATTTTTCTCGTTCTCTTTAACACAAAATATTGACATTACGTCCAAGACATATTGGGAACCTCTGCATCTCAGTAATGCTTAAAATATTTCTATACGTATTCTTATTAAATTTGAAATCCAAGGTATTATAAATAGCTTTATAGAAAATGTGATGTGTATTAAAAGTTTGGCAGAAAATAAAGTAGGTTATGTTGTCAGATATATATATATTAAATTTTGATTTTCAATTTTCCAAGCGGCACAAGGAAAATAAGTCTGCTGCCGATTTTTGCGTGAGTGGACTCGATTGGTTGACCGATAAATTTGAAATGGTCGTTAAACCAGAGCCTGTGGGGCGTATTAAAAATAATGGAGTGTTACTAAAAGTCGCCTAGTATGACGATAGCTACCTATATTCGTAAATACGTGTATACTTTTAATTCGCAAAAGTCTGCCATAATTAATTCTTAGTTCTTAAGTATTTATTGAATTCAAAAATGTTGTAGAAAAGGAAGGAATTGCTGACAGCCGAAGCATGATATATGACATGTATGTCTATCAAATAGCACTGCACTGATGATATCGGATCGCCAGTTACCCAAAAAAAAAAACTTATCATTTATAATAGTAATAATAATAATAATGATAATAAAAAAAAAAAGAATTCTGCGACAAATGCGACCAAAAGAGAAGAAAAATTTGAATACTTTAGCCATTTCGCGACACTGTTTTCTAATGAAATGAAGCATTAACGACAAAGAAAAAGCGTGAATATGTTTGTAGTTGTAGCTAATTTTAGGCAGAGTCTTTTTGTGCCACCTCTAACAACCTAACAGTCATTTGTCTGCTTCTCTTCCTTTTTTTTTTTTTTTCTTTTTTTTTTTTTTTTGCAATCTTTCCGTCTCTAGCGGTGGCGGCTCAACGCAACATAAACATTATATTATACGTTCGTGCTATAAATTTGCATTTCTTCATACCTTTCGTATTGTATCTGTGTGTGTGTGTGTGTGTGTGTGCGTGTAGCTTATGCAAGCTCGCATAACAACAATCTTTACCAGTATGTACTTGTTTTTGAAAATATCACAGCCACATAGTAAGCTGAGCTGAGCGCGCGTACCATCACCGGTTTCATTAACCGGGAATTTGCTGGCTAAAGTGAAAATAGCACAAAACCTCTCTAAAAAGTGTGGTGTCTTGTGCGTACGCGGTCTGCGCGTCGTTCCTACCGCCTTGCTCTTGGCCATGGAGATGCACGAAAAATTTGTTTTACTTGTACGCGAAACGTTGTCGAATCCATTCCGATCGATGGTATGTTAGTTTTATCATTCCGCTTGGGATCTCATCGATATACCCACGTTGTTGTACCCATTATTATAGTGCGTGATGTTATTATTTTGAAAAAAATTCCCGAAATTTGTAATAAGCGCTGGTTTTCTAAAAAGAAAAAAAAAAACTCTTTTTATGATTAAAAGGTTACAAGAAAAGCTTATCTTTTTCTCTTAGCTGAACAATATATATCCAAGATTCATATGCTCACGGCAGGCGCATAAAACTCCTCTGCAATGACTAAGTTAGAGAAGCCTACATTTTAAAGGTTAAAGTTTAAAATGCTCTTAGAAAGCTAAGCCAGCCACTGATTGCATTCTAAATGCGTTTTATTAGAAAGTGAACTAGATTTTGTTGTTAAGATGCGCAACTTAAACCCAAATCGAACACAACGCGTTTATAGGCCGAAAGCATCTACTTTTCCTACATTAATTAATTAATTCATTTCATTTTCGTAGAAAGAGAAAATCTTTTAATTTATTAATGATCGCTACTTCAGCAACATGTTGACATTTTCGTGCCAAACTAAGGCAATTACGTTCAGACAAAGTCACTCGTAAATAAGCGAGTCCTGTAAATTGTTGCTACCTTGTGTAGGAGAATTTCGAGGAGTGATAGTGTGTGAGTAACTATTGAGAGAATCGATTTTTTTAGTAAAATTAAAAGTGGGAACAACTATTTTATTGCTTGTAGTTAGAAGAATGAACAAACTCTACATCGCCAGGCCATAAACCATTAAGTATAACATAGCAAAGGGTTCAGTCCTACTAATCAGCCATCGATCGACTTTGGAATACGTATTCGAATGTTGTCGCACCCTAAAATCACCTTATTGTAGCTATTGGTAAATTCTTGTTGTTGACGTTTAATGAGAGAGAGAGAGAGAGAGAAAGAGTTTTGCTCAAAAAAAATTTACCGGTGAATTGCTGGTAAGAGGCAGCATTAATCGTTTCGTTGGCGTTACCAGCTAACAGTACACTAGCTAATAAATGCGAATATCAAGCATCATCCATCCACCATCGAAAGACGAGAGTTTTTTCGAAACTCTTGCAACATCTAAAACAAAGTTTCAGAGTTCCCGGAAGATAGCTATACATTCAGATGAACAGTATCAAAATCTGACTGATTCTCGGGAAATGAATTGGAAGCAAATCGGAATAAAAATTTTCTTATCAACTGTGGGCCTACTAATGAGCCGCCCGAGACCATTTGTGCGCCGCGCTTGCAGAAATATATTCACTGGATCGAAAATTATAGATGAAAATTTGAAGAAATGATCAGTGTTTTTCGATGTTGTTTTAATTATTCTTGCATTGTCGGCGTGTATGTAACGTTATGTTAACGTGGCATCCTTAATCGATCAAGAAACGCTTGTGTCAAATTTCAGCCTGCTTTCTCAATTTTAGCGACTATGAGGATTAACAAAATTTATTTAGGCATACGTAAAACGACCGTTAATCTAGCATTAATATGCAGAAAATTAAAGGTTAATTTTTGTAATCTAAGCTGACTTATTTTCATACTATTCGATTTTCGAATACATGATCTTAAGCAACAGGGAAAGTAAGTACATGAGTAAGTAAGTAAAACAAGTGTTTTTATACTTTACATCACTTGTGGTATAAGAATATATTGCAGATATATGCAATATGCAGAAAGACTTGAGACAAACAGACGAGCTTAGATCAATTCAAAATTACGTTCAAGCAAATTTAGATCAACAGAGGGCACAAAACAGAAGAAAATAACACAGGCAGACCGACATGTACGCTTAGATCAATTCAGAATGAGATCAATTGAAAAAGTGATTCTGAAGCTGAAAATAAGACGGTCAGACGGACATGTAGACTTAGGTCAATTCAAAATTACTTTCAAGCAAATCTGGATCAATTGAAAAAGTGATTCTGAAGCTAAGTTCGAACAGAAACAAAAATAAGACGGACAGAAGGACATGTAAGGTTAGATCAATTCAGAATAACTTTCAACCAAACCTCGATTAATGCAGAATGTGTAAGTTTGTCTGTCTGTCTGGCCCCTGTCTGTTTTCTTCTGTTCTACCTCCAGATCGCTTCTCATCCTATTTTGAGGAGTTGTTATGTGAATGACTGTAGGCTGGTGTAGAGTATTTCCGCGGCCCACTATAGCATGTGCTGGCAAATATACATTTTTACGAATTTTTCTTCCTTGTTTCACAATTCTGATCATGCCAGGCACAAATGCAAGCGAATTAATCAACTTTAAATGAAAAATTTGGAACCACTTAACTAACCGACGGCTATATGTCACTCCCAAAAATTTAAACGTTTAAATTATTTAAATCATTGTTTACCACGTGTTATTTGTAAAAATATTAGTTTTACAAAACTTTCGTTTAACACCAGCTCGTACCAAAAAAAGAAATATAAAATGCTTTATACATTAAGTATGTATGTATGTGCGGATGGCATAAACTTAACCCCAAGAGATAACAAGCTTCAAGTGATAATTGCTGATCTATTGGCTTACAACAGTAGGAAAAGAAAAAAAAAAAAAAAAAAAAATTATATAAAAAATTTAAACGTACTCAGCACACACTAATAGTAATTAAAATGTATTTATAACTGTGTGTTGGTCGTTAGATGATTGCTGTTTTGCCCCAGCCACGAGCTTCAATTATCTGCAGAGAACGAAGGATGAAGAGGAATGTTAATCGTTAAACAAGTTGCAAGTGATCATTAAAGTGAAAAAAATTTCATATTTATGTCAAGATTTTGAAATAGTTATTAACCTGATAAACCATTTGAGAGAAGATTGAAAGGAAAGGCAAGAAAAATGCAAAAATGTTAGGCAGACGAAGCTAGTGAAACCTGAAACTGGGTCAATTTTGTTTTGAGTTTTTTTTTTTTTTTTTTATTTATTTATTTTTTTTATTATTAGTTCAGTAGAGCGAGTAGACCTCACTTCTCTTAACTCTACTTTAAATGATGCAGAGTTTGATTTGATACCTTTATCTACAAAAATAAAAATACAAAACACAATTCAACAAACATTATTACTATGGTCTGATCTGTAATAGTGACGAGTTAAGAGGTAAATGCAAAAATGAAATAAAAAAAAAAAAATAATAATAATAAATAAATAAAAATTGAACTGAAGTATATAAAGCATTATTTCAAAGTATACAAATGATGACAGAGATAGTTTTACTAACAAAATATAAAAAAAAAAAAAAAAAAAATACCTAAACTAGTTTAAGCATTATAGTCGGGCACGACCGGCCATCAGATACCCTGCTTCACTTCACCTCAACAAACTCTTCTTCTTCTTTTCCCTTTATAACATTAACTGCTTATGTTTTCGAAGAGATTGTAAATATAACGTAATATGTAATAAAAAAAAATTAATAAAAATATTTTCATTCTACGTCATCCACTTCTAAAGGCTTACCATTATGCGAAGTGTGATAACCAAAAAATGACCTTGGGGGACCAACAGTAAACATGCAGTAAAAATCAGAATTAAATTTTGTTACCTTGTGCAGACCGATCATTCTCGGAACATTTACGCATGCAAAATCGACTCCCATCGAATACCAATTTTTCACTTTCATTTTACATGTGAAGGCATTGTTATCCTTCGATCTTTGCCAAGAAATATTAAAAATTGAGCTTTTTTTTTTTTTTTTGCTTATAATAAAGTCTTCAAAATGGACCGTCGCAGATGAAGTTGGTCGTATTGGAAATGCTTCAATCCAATTCACTTTCAGGGCAGGGCTCGCCCTTGGTGGGCCAAAAGGCGTCAACGTGTCATAACAATGTATAAAAAACTAGCGACCTGTAGCTTGAAAACAATAATTGTGACAGCCAGAAGTGTTGAAATCCGAATGAGAATATGATTCTAAATAGATCGACATGATAGAAGGTAGATCCAACTCAAGTCTTTCTTAAGTCTGTTGCAAACATCCGCGCATACTTAATATACTTTGCACCACGGGTGTTGTAAAATGTTTGGAAAATAGGGAATTGAATATTGAACACATAAATGAACACATAATGAGCACATGCACACACACACACACTTATGTATATATATATATATATAATTCAAACAGTAGAGAAAACATGAAATAATTATTAATCTGCAATATAATCAACAACGGTAACAACTGCCGGTCGACAACACAGGTACCATGTTCAATGTTTAACGTCTTCAAGAATTGTGTGCGGCGAGAGCGGGCGAATGCGTGTGTTGGTTGACTTTAAAAATCATACTTCTTCGTCGACGTACGCTTAGATGCATTCTCTTTAAAATATTAATCTATCTAAGCATAAAACCACAACCTACCACTTTCATAAGCTCAGTTGACTGACTGACTAACAACCAAGAAAAACAAAAAAAAAAAAAAAAAGCAAAAAGCAAAACAGCGAACGATATAATGTACAACAGAAAGCAAGTTTTTCTATGTTAACCGCTGCCTACTCACTTCTTTTAAACAAACTCTTAGCATGCATACACTCACATACAAATACACACACAAACACATATACGCACTTACACTAACATTAATAATAACTAAACGCCCAATAATCACAAGAAACAGCAACATTCAAAACGATTCGTTCGTCGATGATTCTGAAACAAACTCAGTAGTTGATTATAGAGGTGACGTCCTTCTTCTTTCGTCTTCCTCTTAATTTTTGTTTTTTTTTTTTTTTTCTTTTCTTTTGTTTTTTATGCTTGCATTTTTTTATGTAGACATTGTCGTTACTATGTTCTTCCCATAGTTTTTTTTTGTTTTGTTTTGTTTTTTTTTTTTTTGTGCAAAGAATCGTAACTAGGAATGCTAGTAAACAAATTTATTTCTCTATCAATGATAGGCAGTTCGGTTGTCTATCTTTTATCATTACAACGGCGAACATTGAGTTTTCATTACAAACTCTTGTTTGTAAATAGTTTTTAAATTCAACTGAAAACACAAGCATGACAAATATTAGATAAGAGCTCTCTACGAGCTCTCAACTCCTTTCTTCCGTTTATAAGAGGGAGCTAATAAGAAGATGTGTATTTAATGCCAAATTAAAATTCTTATTTCTCAGTAAACCATGACTGACACATAGCCTTAATATTATGAACGAAGCAGATTATTGGACGCATATTGACGTATCAAGAACCAAGAGAAAAAAAACTATTATTACATTTACAAATTTAAGGTTTCATGAGAGAAAGAGAAGCAAAACAATGCAATTTTTAATTATTCTTAAGGTCTAAGTCTTCGAGTTAGTCGGCCTAACCCTAACCCTAACGTATCATAGTGATGTTTACAGTGCGCTGATGGTATTTACCATAAAACATTTGAAGTAATAGGATGCGAATGACATTTCAGTTTCAGTCTGTGGTTACATTAGGAAGATTCAAATTTTCAGAATCCTCAACTTTCGCAGAAAATGATTGACTATGATTGACAGTTAACATGTCTGAGGCGTTATGATGCGTGCTCTCGTGCAACAGCCATATATGCAACGAAAAGGTTACTTGATTTGGCGGTTTCGATGAGCAGTTCCGCAGATCACATGATCTCTGCTTGTCATATTGCAACTAAAAAAAAAAAAAACAAAACAATTATTATTAATTTAAAACCCTTTAGCGTTTCTTTTTCTGTCTCTATACTCATCTATAAATTATGTAGCATCGCCTATTATGACTATAAGCAAAGAAGGATGGAGTTAGCATTAGTCAGAGTGAATCTAATTTATAATTGAAAAAAAGCTTTCTCGTGCGTAAGTTTGGTCCTCTGTTCTTTCTTGGCATAAATGCCACCAAGCATGACAATTCAAGTGACAGAACATGCCTTCAAAGTTTAGGAGAAAACTAGATTTCTTAGAGTGAGCGACACCATCTACACTGCCTACAATTCGTATGCGTGGACGAGGAGTCGATTTTGCCGGCATTGATGGATGAGGAGGATCTATCTAATGCACGCGACTTCCTTGAACATGGGCTTCATGTACAGCTACATTCTGAGCAAGTGTTCTACGGGGATAAGGGAATTTTTCCGCCAAACAAACCTTTTCACAAGCCCTATAAGGCTTTCTGATGCTTTGCTTAAACTATTCATCTTTCGAAAGCGTCCGCTTTCACGTCAGAGGTACTTAAACACTATTCAATTTTTCGTTCCCTTTCTACCTATAATCCTTCCACCGTCGTGCCTACATATGTAAGAGGCATCGAGTGAGTGCTTTGTCCAATCATAGAACAAAGAAATTCTGAGTCGTTCCACAGCCTTTAAGGATTTGAAATCCAACGCTTCCTAGAACCCTTATGATATTCTCTAGATCTTCTTTTGGTTTCTTCAAGTTAGTAACTTTTCAAGTCATATTCTCCAACATTTTCGAGATGCTTTTCTAATCCTCCCGCGTCAAATCGCTACACTCAAGGTTTGACAAGAACTTTTATACTGTGTGGCGTAAAGCCCGAAGCCAGTTAGAAATAAGTGCTTTTCTAAACAATAGCTACAGAGAGAAATAGTTGCGTTACAAAATATTACTATGGGCTGCAAGCACCATGACAGTGAAAGATAAAGTTAGACTTTGGGACAACGGAGTTATACCATTTTTTACGCTATTTATCTAAAAAAAAAAAAAAAATGTTTCCACTAGAAAATAAACGATTTGAGGAATTTTGCAAATGTTTTTAAAAATTACAAAAGAAGCGAAGTAAGCGAAAATAGAGTGCGCTGCCGAATATTATTGAAACCCGGGATAGCCAACAAGTCAAAGTTGAAAGGATTTCTTTGCAATAGTTCACCGAACGCAGGCGACGCCGTTAAAAGTAATGCTACTGAAACAGGATTTTACCGGTCAATGGGATGGAAATGTCAACCATTCAACAACAATGTTAAGTTAATTTGCATAATGTCGCTGCCTCCCTTTCTCTTGCTCATGATGGCAGGCAATCAGACGCGATTTTCATCTCATTTAATCAAATCTGATAATCATCATATGAAGCACTATGAAGCGTTTAAGCGTTTCGTTAATGTGCAGCAATTGAAGGTTCCATTGTAAGCTGAGCTTTTTAATTAACATTGTTTAAGAAAATGTGCAGGAATTCTTAGCAGAATATATTGTAGTCCGAGAGACAGCCTTCTTTAATATTAACCTACATAGATACCGTCTACTAAAGCTTACAGCATCACCTGTAACACTTACTTAAAACCAAACACACATCTCATGGCTTTAAATACTTTTATTAAAATAATTAAATGCAATTCCTTCTCTCGCTTCGCTATTAGATTTCAATCTTTTCTTATTATTGAGAAGAAAAAAAAAGAAAAAGAAAAAACAAGCAAAGAATCTTATAATCCATCCACTCCGAGGTTATAATTTATATTTCGTACTTTCTTTAGACTTTCTAATAATCTAAGATAATAAAGGAAAGAATTTTTACTCTTTCTTTGCTTGAACGCCTTCTTTCTCACTCTGCGTCTTGCGTCCCTTGCGTCTGCGTATAAGCTCAGCATAGCATTTTAGAACATCGAATACGGAAAAGCGTTTGTCTATCCAATTCTACATACAATGTTGTTTATTATTGAAATCGATCGATGTGTAATGAGCTCGCGCCGAATCTTTTAATACTCATCATCGACGTCGTATTAAGTCTACACTTTCCAAATACATACCGCATACTCTGCCGCGGTAGTTGCCAATAAAGAGATTATTAACTACAAATATTCAAATACACAAAGAGACATAAAAGCTTAACGTAACTAAAAGTGTTAACATACTTTATAAAATGTTTGTACTTCTGTTACACACATAATGATCAAATTAATATGTTCTACTGTAGCGGTTAATAAAAAGCAAAAAAAAAAAAAAAAAAAAAACCAGGAAAAAAAAATGCGGTAAAGCATCCAATTGCTGAAAGAAAGAGTTTATTAAATTTTTTAATTAATTTTTAATCGCATACCCCTACACATAAACGCCTTGTGTACACACAGAGAGCATGTACATACACTTTTCCATAATTATAAGGCGTACTTAGACAATCTACAATTTTGATGTTGCGAGCATGTTATACTTTATGCTCTAAGGAGAAAGGGAGTAAGGAAGCACTATTGTTGGGTATGCAACGCGTTTCAAAAAGAAATTTTCTTTATGGGATGGCGCAACACGATGAAGATCACAAAATAAGTAGAAAAAGAGATAGATAGTCGCGGCAACTTACTGGGTGGTGTGCCCGCTCGGTAAGTGTTACGGATATACTGACATTTACCTTTTTATGCATCAGCCTAAAGTTATCTGATAAGTAAGTCTTAATTTATCAGTGCATCCATTGGATCAAGGAAACTTTTCAGTAGAGCGACAAAATTGACATCAAATTACTCACGTCTTTCGAACGCTTCCAGAATTCGGAAATGATCGAAGTTCAGCATAAACATCGTTCTTATCGAAGGAAATTCTTCAGCTGCTTTGAAGAATATTTCGGTACAGAAATTTGAAGTTACACAGCAGCACCGAAAACAACCATTAGCTTCATTGCCATTTCTGGCGTTTGGTGCCGTTCTAGTTACTACACTGAGAATGCTGCCTTTGTCGTTTGCCGTATACGTCCGGGTCCATATACCAATAAACTAGGGAAAGTCCAGCCTCCGAAAATTTTCGAAAATTTCATATACCACGTATAAATTGTTAGAAATAAGAGACCATGACGTCAGATTTCTCGAGGCGTACAAATGCAGCCCAAGAAACCTTGTTTAAGCCGGATTTCTAAACGTATTCGTAAATAATGTTTGCCGAATTATATGACTAGGTGTTCACTTTCTTATGGTGGGCTTGCGCGGCGGTCCCAGGCATTCATTTTTGTTATGTCCATTGAAATATTTGCCTCTTTTAGCAAAGGTCGTGAACTTTCAATCGACTTTGTAACGGTGAACTGACAGTTTATTTATTAATTCGCTTTCTGGACAATCGCGTGTTTTTTTAAGTATTTAATAGTCTTATATACCCGCTGCCTTTTACTCTTCTCTCGTCCTATTTCTCCCATACTTCGTTACCCTGAACATTTCAATTCTTTTATCTTGTTATGTTGTGATCGATAGTCTTTCACATTTAACGCAAATATAATAACGTAACGGATTTAGGAAAACGCTTGTCCATACTTCTCTACTTTCTGTCATATTGATCGATCTTGGCAATCAGCTATAATCACTTCGAGTTCGAATGTGATATGCTGTCCTTTTATTTCTACATATTACAGTTGGCCTTATCCTATGTAAACGTTCATATGAAACCCTATTACTAAGTGTGTGATCAAAACGAATTAGTTACTTTAGTCCTCGCATTTTTATTACGTCCTACACTACTTGTGATTCAGAATCATTCCCTGAATTATTTTTAGCTTGTCCGTCCGTCTCTTCGACTTGTTTTCTGACCGCAATTTTTAAGATATTTTAATGATTTTAAGACCGGACTGGACCAGCTGTTCGACCACTGCCTATAGAAAGCCGCATTTTGAAAAATCGTTACATGAATTCCTATAAAGTAGAGGGCAAGGGTATGGGCCCAGCACAGTGCTTCTAGTTTTTTTATTTAATTGATATTTTCAATTCAACTTTACTTCACATTTCATCAAGTTGTGGTATGGGCAGCGGTTATTCACTTAAAATCTATATTCATGTAATTAACGAACGTTGCTAACGAAAAGAAACAAAAAAAAACGAAGTAAGAAAACCACATTCACGGGCAACCCTGGAAAGCTCACCAACAATAACCATCAGCGTGAGAAAATAACAATAAGCCGACACAAACAAGCCACAGCAACTTATCATTTAACGCCATATGTTATTACACTTCGTTACACGATCATTAATAAATCGTTACTTAATTGTATTGCTTAGGCATATCATCGGCAATTGCATATGGATTGGATATTTATTAAGCCCGACAGGGAGAGTAGATTATAAATGAATTTAAATTTTAAATTTTTACAAAGTGTCGTTTATCATATAAATTAACTTGCATGTTAGACGAATGTAACGTTTAGGTAGAAAACAATTCATGTCATGATCTCCACTTATAGTCTAATTGATATTTAAGTTATACTAGAAGCTTTCTCACATTTACATACTAATTGACAAACTAGCTGACAAAACGATTGGATGGTTAACAAAATGAAATAAAAGGTCTATAGAGGGCTACGGCCCGCTGTTAAATACCTTAGAACAAACTACAGCTATTCATACAGCTGCTTATTAAAAAGAAGGCGTTATAGAGAGATTGGTCGAAAAAGTGGTCCGACTCGAGCCATTTCAAAACACGCCAGCGTACCAGATTTCATCAAGATATCTAGGAACTTGAGCTATCTAGATTGAAGAAAACAAGATGGAAAGATGGACAGACACATTTACATCAAACCAGAAAGTGATTCGGAATTCGATCAGTATAATAAAAGGCGAGTCTAGCTCAAGTCCATTTGAGTGTTGCGCACATCCGCCTAAACTTGTATCACACACACACACAAGTGCTGTAAAATTAAATACAGGGTTTCGAAGAGCGACCGAGCCATTCTTTCGCCAGGTCTTTCGATTTATGTCTAACTTTTGTTTTGGGAGAAATATTTCAAATCTCTACGAAAGGTTGATTATAAAAATTAGTGAGTTACAGCTTGCTCCGAGTTGTGCGTTATTTTCCCAATTAGGATCTTCTTTCTGTCATTCCTCACAAACACACAAAAAAAAAAAAAAAAAAGAAGAAAATAAAACAAATGCATAGATACCCTAGACCTGAGAATCGCAACTACATATATAAAAAATTTTAAGCTCCCACATTATGTAATGCTTTCATCTATAGCATAATGGTAAACAAATTACTTTGTGGTGTTAAGATAATATCACCTGTAAATTACTTTCAACCCACATAAACCACCAGTATTAATAGCACAAATTACTCTCAAGAGGAAGAGAGACATGGGCAGACACTATATGCACGTAGTTAATATGCAATGGAGTGCAGACACATGCATGCTTACATACATACATACATGCATTCATATGGGACTACATATGCTTTATGCAACAACACTTGCAACTTGCTATGTATAGGTAATGCGTGCAACATCTAAACTTAAACAAATATGTTCACATTAGAAAGAAGCCACTTCTAATCATACTTTAAAAGCAGCAAAAAAAAAAAAAAAAAGAAAAAAAAATTAGAAAAAAGTATTTTAAACAGGAGAAGAAGAAAAATAATGCGAAAAAACCCCGTGTTTAAAGTATCTTTGTACACAAACACATATAGAAAATCAGCACTTAACAGGCAGGAAGAGCTATAAACACGTACTACGTTGTAAACATCTTTACAAATAACTTTTCATACACAACCGTGTATATATTTAATGGGTTTGGCAAGCAAATGAATTGCTTTTATGCTGTAGGTAATATTACATACACATACCTAAAGATCTTCTCTACATATTCATGCACTTAAAACGACGAACATATATTTATATATATATATATATATATAATAGGTGTATATATATATATATATGGGGTTTTTGTTTTGTTTTGTTTTTGTTTTTTTTTTTTTTAATTTTTACAGTTTTCTAATGAAGTTGTGTGCACTCCGTGCAGACTAAACAGATATTCAGCAAATGCCTGTAACCAGCGCAAACAATGCCGTACTGATTGCAGTGATTGTTGTACTTATACCTTGCGTTGTAAGTGTTAATCGGTGGTCATTTCAAAATGGAGAGAGAGAGATGACAAAGTTAAAGTATCCAACGAAAGGAAGAATCAACCATTTCTAAGCTTACGTTATACGTCTATACTGTTTATGCTGAAAATAACTGAGGAAGATGAAAACGTTGCCTCACTTTAGTTGGGTTTACGTTAGTTTCCTTAATGTTGTCTTTTTTTTTTTCTCCCCTTTTTTTTTTTTTTGCTTTTAGTATACGTTCTCTGCGTAGTGTAGAAAAGCGTACTTTCCGTCTAGACAAATGATCTTTAATTTATTTAAAGTTTAGTATCTGGTTGTTTTTTTTTTTTTTTTTGTATTTCATTTCCCTTGAAATGCTGTGATAACTGTGAAGAAGTGAAGAATGTCAATTATAATGGCTTGCAATGAAATGTCCTACAGCATCCAACTTGATGAATATTTTTTTGTGATTTATGGTCAATTTCGAGTTTCTAAAGAAAACAATGCTCAATGGCCAATGGTCAAGCCCCATAATCATTTAATATATATATGTATATGTATATATATATATATATGTATCCTCAGTAAATCACACGTGTTAGTTAGAAAAAAAAAAAAAAAAAAAATTGAACAAACAGAATCTTTGCAACAGACATCGAAAAATTAAGTCATTCATAAGACGAAAATGGCAAATGACAAGAAGGCTCTTGAGATTCGTGTAAAGCATGCATCAAAGTGGATTCGATATCATTACTCTTGAAGCAAAGGATAAAGTATCAAGAATAAAGAAAACGACGAATTTCTTTTTTACCTTAGATAAGAAATACGTTATTGAATTTAATAATAAACACAAAATCGTTCCAATGGCCTTTCATTCAAGTAATTTCTACAAAAATTAATATATTTGCAGCATTTAGTCACGCTTATTATGCAGACACAATGGATGATTTGTACATATCACTAATACAAAGTTCATTCTTTTGAATCCTTTTTATGTAGTTGCCTTGGTTTTCTTTTTTGCACCCTACTTTACCTTTGGTACACGGTTGTATTAAGTTTGTGCAGATGTATGTAACACTGAGAAGAACTTAAAGCAGACCTAACCGATGGACTCATATCCATTTTCTAGATCGGTCTAAGCATTTCCGTTCGTGTGTGCGTGCGTATTTCTTTATAATATCCATCTATTCTGATAGATTAAGAATCATTTTCTAAGTCGGATTTAGCATCCCTGCCCATTTGTCCGTCCGTCTACTAATATCTATCCACGTTTATATTATTGCGTTCAACCTAAAGGCCGCAATTTTTAAGTGATTTTTATAGAAATTCGGCACGCTATTGTATTTTGCACCAACGCTGAAGACTATTAAACATGAGTTGGATTGGGCGGTTGTTGCGACTACTCCAAGGGTATGAAACAAATCGAAATTTCCAAAATTCCTTTAAAAAAACCGCTGAGAGATAGTACCTCGGGTTTCTAAATTGATTTGAGAATTTTAGATCGAATGGAGTAATTTTTTGACCCTCCTCCTATAAGGACGATCTTACGCAAACTGGACTTGCATATAGTAAATAGGTCTAATTTTCAACATTTGATATACAAATTAATTTTGCTGTGTATTTTGTGTATCCAACTCATGATACGTAACTTCCAACTTCATGAAAATAGTGCTTAGCGTTTGATGTATTATCCCGAAAATGAATATGAATAACTTTGTCGAATATGAAAAGCTTTGTAGGGTATTTAAAGGTCAGCTTGCCAGACTATACTGTTTATATTTATTTATTTTCCGCGTTATCTATTAAAAACGATCGTATAGTAAATATCAGCTTTGCATTTATGTAAATCTTAAATATCGAATTCATAAATTTATGTAGAACTACTCTCACACATCCAAGTTAATGTAAACCAGGTTGCATGCACATATGTAAAAGTGTAAATACATACTTATATGAAAAACAAAAATATATGTCACGGGGTAAATTGGATACAAAGCAATAACATTTAACCTTTTCACTTACAATGCACACAAATGTATACACATTTCGCATGCCTTTGCGAATATCTAACAGCAGTGTTGGGCCAGATGATCAAAGCAAAGTATAAAATTTCAAATTCATGGTCGATAATAACAATTACAATTGTTTGCTTCTTGTTTGTTGTGTTGCTATTTACTTTGCCAGCACTACTCGATCAATTTTGATTCAATTTTTTTCTCAATTTTTTTTTGTTGTGCCTCCTTTTCCTCTCGAGACCATGACAATTGCTTGTTGTTGCTTGTCTATAGATATGTGATCTGAATGCATATACACAAATGTACGTTTTTTTTTTTTTTTTGTAAGTATTATATTTATAAATACGTTTGCAAGTTTACTTTTATTTGTCTACGTAATGATGATGACAGTAGTAGTAATGTCGTTTGGTTGGCATTTTCGTGGCAAAGAATATTCATAAAAGCGTTTTGTACAAATGCAATACTCACGATCATCATCATTCCGTATGGCGTATGGCGTATGCGTTTGTGTGTGTGTGTGTGTGTGTGTGTGTGTGTGTGTGCATGCATGTCTACAATGCAGCAGTGTGCGGCGGCTAACTCTAGTGTGCAATTACCGTCAAAAGCGTATTCGTGTTGAATTGCTTGTTATCTATTGTTCACATTGTGTCTTTTACCGCGTGCAAATTCATCAATTTCTTTTATCTTGATTCTCTGCCACAAGAACAAATTGTATGAAATTGAAACTTTCCGATACCAATGATGATTGTTATCGAACAACGAACGAGAGAAAAGAAAGGTTGTGACTTTTCTGTTTCTCTGCTTCTTGTTCTTCACTTTTTCTTCTTGCCACGTTCACTAACCGTTATTTATTGTTATACACGTTTATGAAAATAGAAACCGATGAAATATATTAACTTGATTTTATCTGAATTTAATATCACAATAGCGGATATATATGTGTATGTATGGAACTAAAAGAAAACAAAAGGAAAACGCGAAAGTTATATTGGATCAAATCGAAATGTGGATACCCGTCTAAGACATTTCTTTGAACAATTGATATAATAACGAACCAGTGTCTAACTAAGTTAAATTCGAACCTTAGACTGAACAAGGCCACCCTTCATAAATTGTAATTTATTAGCAATATTTTGAAATACTTTGTGTTTTCTTTCGTTTTCACTTTGTCAGTAATTGAAGTTTAGACAGGGGCAAGATCTTTTTTGAGAGACTTCTATCAAAATGAATGCATGTTGATTTGTAGGTGTCAACATTATCTTATGCGACTTTGAGAATATCAAAAGTTGATTGCAAATAAAGGAGCTAACAGAAAGGAATGAGTAAACTGGCACATCGTCGTCAAGGTATAAGATAATTAGACTAAATACAAGTAAAAGCGACCGACTATTATATAACCCCCACGCCCCACATATTATGCACAACATTTGTGCATAAAGTAATGCTTTATAACGCTTAGAGAAGTGGTCAAAAAAGCGATCCGATCCAAGCTACATTCAATGGCAGTCGTCTTTGGGACAATATATCCTCATGTGCCAAATATCATCAAAACATCTCAACAATTGGGAGCGGTATGTTGAATACAAAAACATGGTTGGACGGACTGACAGGTAAACTTCTCTGTCAGAAAAAGAGTAAGCTTTTTTTTTTGTCAAGAAGCGATTCTGAATCGGCCGATAAGAGGAATAAATTTTCTCCAGTTCCCCTGGGTGTGACATATATCCGCATAAACTTAATATACCCTTGCATCTGCAGTAATGTAGGGTATAACAATAGAAAAAACGGGAAAGTGGCTTTAAATTTCTTTGCAAAATTTTCTTTCTGTCAAATGTTAACATTTGAAAATGAAAATCGAATGAAAGTATAATACCTCTTAAGCTTCTGTTAGATGGGAAAGTAAGCTTACCTTACCTTGATTTATCATTTGACTCAATTCAATAAATTTGAGAGCCGTGTAATCCTATTAAAACAATTCGAATTTCTCCCGAAAACTGTTCCCATCAAATTTACTCAAATTGCTCTGGTTTACTGGTTTTATTTTGGTTTACGTTCCCGCTGATACCGGCAAAGTCTTTTCCACAAAACACAATAACTTTGCTAACACTTTCAAAGCATTGTATACTAAAGAATCTTTAACTTGCTTTCTTCAATAATATTTCTTTCAATTAAATGAAATCTTGTTTTAAACTTTGCGCAAAACACTTGTCCCCCTTTTTCCCACATATATACACTTTGCATTGTTGTGCATGTTAAAGGATTTTATGTGACACTTAATCGATTTTAATGAAATCTGAAAATAAGACAATGTTTGAGGAATCTGATCAATGAAACAATGCGCATAAAATATTTCTCTTATGTAAGGTTTGCCAGCCAGGGCTGGCTAATAAGCATACGTAACTGCCAACATACCCACCAAAGAGAAGGAATAATACTGATCTTCTCTACAAATGACAAACTGTTACCATTTCAAGAGACGCTTGGCAACTCCTGCTGGAAGCAAACAATATCATCGTCATAGTATTGTTAAAGAGTGAATCAATTCACAGTGAAACCTTAATCCAAAAGTCATTTGCAATGTTCGTAGGCTTATTGGATATTCTGTAACAATGTACAGAGTTTCTAATAATGATTAAATTTACCGGAAATGGTTCTCAATGAAATACATGGCAAGTGACAGTCCTTATTGCTTAAACTGCTGTGCTGGGGCTTGCTAGACAGGCGGGTTCAAATCTCCCCGCGATAAAACAACTTTGATGGTAGGTCAGTCGATGAAACCATAACATTTACTAATTGGCCAAGCGTCAATCAGGCTCTTAGTTCTAACCGTTATCTTGTTACATGGACAAGGTAACGACCCCGGATTAATCGGCCGTTTAAAAAAAAGAAAACCTATTTTTTGTCGTTGCTTTATCATCAATGGCTTGTGGAAATAATTTCACATTTTTGGTTTAAAACTCGAAATAACTAAACCGTTGTATAAAGTTGTAAATGTACCTCTTCCCGTACTTACAATCATCCTCAACCATGGTGCCAAAATATCTCTAGTGATGTTACTCCATTCAATGCTGCAATCCATTCGCTTGCAAACTTGCTGAGGAAAGGTGATAAAATTCAAAAAGTTTGCAGTTTTCAGTAATTTATAAATGACATAGAAGATGTGAACCAACAGGTTGAGACAGTTTCTTCAAGGATTTTCTGAAAGCTTGTTGCTAAAGAGCTTCTTATCGACTAACGTGCACTTTCAAGATAAACAAGAGGTAGTAGGTAAGCAAATTTCACCAGTGAAGCATGAGAGATTGCGAATCTTGTCTCTCCGCGAATAAGTACTAAAAATAGGTATTAAAGATCTGATGATATTTGATATAAAACGTTGCAGCGTTTATATTCTATAGGTGTTATTTGGAAATTTTGTAAATTTGTGTTGAGTCAATGTTCACAAGTCCTTTAAAATGAGCGCGAAGAGACGAATATAGAAAAAAAAAAAGAAAAGTAAACGAGGTGCATCAACACTCTCAACGCGGGGCTCGTCCGGGATTTGAACCCGGGACCTCCCGCACCCTAAGCGGAAATCATACCCCTAGACCAACGAGCCAGTTGGTGTTTCTTGCGATGTGTATAACTTAAATGAGAGTCTCACGGTACACGCGGCTCTTTTATTTACTTCCAAACACTAGGTTATGCAACTCTTACTTTTTCATTTAATAGTTGTTTTGTACATTTTATTATTTAAAACAAATATCACGAACATTTGTTATTTTTTGCAAAAATAAATTGCATTTCTTTTAAACAGTTTCCCTGCTTCGCTTCAATGTGCGACTAATAAATTTCTATGTATGCCTTTGATAACTATAAGCAGCAGCATATCAAAAGCGGCTGATGTTTTGAAATCAAAGCGTCAAAGTTTTCAGTTGACGGTCAATGTCGTTTCTTTTTTTTGTGACACAGATGTTGCATTAAATCTTAGTTCCAGTTAACTATTTGACGGTCTTTCAAGTGATAGGAAGTGAACGTGTTTTTTTAATTACTAAATCACGACAAAGCGTGTCTCCAAATTACGTCAAAATCAGTTAAAACATTTAATTCCTATATAGAATGTGCTCCTATCTTGCGATAGATTCCAATATGTATGCATTGCCTACGAGAACTTGAGACAGACCAATTTTTTATTATACCGATCGATTCAGAATCACTTTCTGATTTGATTTAAGAGTCTGTCCGTCTTGTGTTTCTATGTTCAGGCCATAATTTTTTAAATTTTTTGATGAAATTTGGTGTAAGTTGGCTATTAGTTCGAAACGAATGCTATTGGTTCGGAACGAACCACTTTTTCGACCAGTTTCCGCCGAAGTGGTGTGAGATTGGTCAAGTCCCATTGTAATGTTTTTACTTGACAGACACAACTATTTAGTTGCGTTTCGGTTCATTCTTAATAACGCACCACTCGTAGGGTACCAAACTGCGCTGCCGTTGGAGTTTTGATTTAACACATTGACTACCAGAGCACCTTAAAGGCTATTTTAATTTAATCATATTATATAATTAAAAATTCTGACCACAGTACGTAATGATCATCAAGACGCATATAAGGCAGTCTTTTTTTTTTTTTAAGAAAAACATCTTATGCACTATCGCGTAATCGGCTTATATCTCAGAAAGCTCTTCGCGGAAGCCAACTGAGAGTTAATTAGCTATGAGTGTATGAATATATTTTCAGTTCATTTATAAAATTTTCTGTTCATGTAAGTCAACCTTGATTTCTTGTTGTCTTCCTTCAGGCCATGTACTCATTTGTAATCGCAGCTATAGAGGTATTGTGTAGAGGTATTGTAAGTAATCAAACCAAAAATTACTTTGGAGTTGACGTTCTAGCCAATAACGTAAACTACCAGTTCCAATCAATTTCATTTACTTTATCTTTACATTTTAATTTAATTGTAGTTAATTCTCTTATATACATATCCTTATGTATGTAATCTTCGGTTAATGTTATATTATGTATTGTTTGTTGCTAACACAATCGATGTACACTGTGGTTGAAATATCTTGTCCACTGTTTGCATTAACTAAAATGGTAAATATTTAAAAAGTAAAAAAATTATACTCGGCTAGAGTCAAATGTTTTAAGCATCCCGTTTAAGAAAATTAAAAAAAAAAAAAACCTGAAAAATATAAAATTCCAATATTGTTTGCTATTAAGTGGTCGTGGCTGATCGTTTATCTTTTTGTGCAGATGCGGATAGGCGTGCAAATCCATATCGCCATGTCCACTTCAACTTATGAATAATAAACAACGCAGTGTGATTTCACCTTGGGACGCCACGAGCTCGCGGGTTCAAATCCCAAGCGATTCTGACGGATTTTTATTAAATTTTTAATTTAACTGATTCCAATTAAATTTTTTATTAACAACTATTTCCACATTTCTTATTTGTTTACATACTGCGAATTGTCAACTTAATTAATTTGACCTTCTCAATAACTAAAACTAACTAAAAAGGTAGAGCTAATATAGCTAGATGCCAGACGCGTAGATCTTCGAAGGCACGCTACAGGCAAAATTTATTCCCCTCTGCTCAGTTGAAAGGAACGAATAATCGATTGGAAGCCAGGATTGATGAGATCCTAATTCGAGAATATAAAACGCCAGACATACTGAGCCGACACCAGCTTATTTAACAAAAATCCGTTTGTTTATACGCATCCACACATCTGTGGATGTATTATTAATATTTTGAAAAAGTTGAGCACTGGCAACATAGGCTATAGACCCTACTAATGATATAAAAACGAAAGCAATTTGCATATTGCAGAAAAGATGCGAACAAATTTAGAAACATTGCAATTATATTTTACAAATATTAAAGTCTCATATTATTGTGTTGGTGTTAAATAATAAAATGTTTAAAATAACCTTTAAATTATTAGTAAAAGTTGCATATCTAGTATTTGCAAATAACTAAAATCTTTTAATCCCATCAAGCCGATCAACTGGCTCGTTGGTCTAGGGGTATGATTTCCGCTTAGGGTGCGGGAGGTCCCGGGTTCAA
>NW_023998416.1:13791922-14005292 GCF_014805625.2 Glossina fuscipes
TGTGAAAAAGCATGCCTTGAAAAAACAAGCAAGCAATGTTCTGAAGCCTGGATACATATCTTGTTCTTGTGAATATAAGAAATCGTAAAAGTGTTATTTGACTGATCAGAAGCCACTCAGCAACAAGCTGTTCACCTACGCCAACCTATAGTCTAATATCTTCTACCGTTTATGAACATTCCGGCAGATGAACTAGTTTAACTACTAAATTATAAAATAACACTTGTCTAGCTCAGCATATATGCGTAAGTAAGCAGGCCGCACTCACCTCAATTTAAGACGTTCACTTGGAAGTATTAATGCGCCTTTCGGGATTATTTCTCTCCCATCTGATTTTCAAATCGGGCAAGCAAGTGTGCATCGTTATTCGGTGTTAACATATCTCAACTTGTTCAATTTTACAAAAATAGACAATAAATTTAATTGGTCTTAGTTGCCTTAAAGTTTCGCTAAGAATAAATAAAAAAGTTAACAACGTCGGAGGCATTAAGTACGATAAATTTTATACTAAATTGACATTGTTGACAATGTGTTTACTCTAATACTCTAACACCTTTATATCCGCCTCATTTGGTAATTTTTCCCAATTGCGTTGAGAAGAAACTTTAAACTTCTTCCAATGCAAACAGTTCACCCTTATCTTCTTCATGTTTACTATATACTTTTTATATATTTTTTACGCATCTTAAGAATATGAATTTGTTTCCGTTTTTTGATGAGCTTAAGAAGACCGCTATTATTATGATGAAGTCGCCTTTTAAAGCCGCATTGATATATCTTTCTTTACTTGTTTCGCTTTGCTGCATGTTTCACTTTCGTAGTGTATTGTGGTGCGTGGCCCATTAAGATGCTTTTACTTGTTTATAGAATAAGTTTATTAGAGAAGTTTTGCATAATTCTTCTTATATTTACAAGAGAATATTGCAATGAAATGAATTCACATTAATGTTATATAATATTTACCTGTTTGACTTAAGAAAAGAAAACATTTGTAACGTATTTATGATTTAACAATAAAAAAGAGTTCTTTTGTTTTATTTATTTAACTTGAATTTTATTAAAAGCACATTAATAATTAAAATATAATGAAAAAAAAAATTGTAAATTATTATTTTATTTTTTTTTCCAACATTTAAATAATAAATTTATTTATACTTATTATTTTTTTCAATGATTAACAAAACAAATTCAATATATTTAATCGGGAAGAAAAAAAACGATAGAAACACTGCAGGTATAGATAGATAGATAGTCTGCATGTTCATTTTAATTGCAATAATAATAATAATAATGAATGATAAAAGTAGCGGAAGGAAAAAGAAAAAAAAAAAAAAATAAGAGAAAATTAAGAAAGAAAGAAAAAAAACACAATCACAATCATCTACACTGAGAAAAATAATTTGTAAAACAACAAAACATTCTTACATAAGTTTCTCTTGCATTAAGTGTTAACGATATAAACAAAAATTTTCATTTATTATTATTATTATTCTTCTTTTTTTTTTTTTTTTTTTGGCATAATATCATTAAATCTTATCGATTTATTATTATTATTATTAACTATTTATCATTTTAACAATATTAATGACTTATTTGCTTAACAATCAAATACTTCTCTATTTAAATAAAGAGCAAGCATAACAATGACAAACGAAGAAGCAGAGCTAGCAAAGATCGTTTAATAAATCAAAAAACGTATATCTCTCAAAGTTAAAATATCACTTATTTCGTATTAGACGACATATATGAAAATCACAATTTTTCCATCACGTATACATTTACTTTTGAATTTAGTAACATTCGTTAACGAAATCGTAAAAAAAGCTTTCGAAAAAAGCTTAATCTACGCACGCAATCAACTTCAATAATATAAGAGAAGTTATTAGTATTTCTCTTTAAACTAATTCAATATTAGTTACTTCACATGCTTTAATATTTAATTTTCAAAAAAGAAAAGCTTTGCTTACACGAACGAAACGAAATATTGAGAGAAAAGTGAGAGCAGAGAAAGAGAGAGAGAGAGAGAGAGCGAGAGATTTTATCTATTTATATAATCTTTAGTTGAAACGAATTTTGTTTTTGTTTTGTTTTCTTGATGGCATCGAATGAAAAAAAAAAAAAAAACTTTTCAAAATTAAACTTTTCGATAGCTCTGCTTGCAGAAGACAGAGGTTCTGTGTATAGAGTGTGAATAAGAGAGAAAAATAGAGAGAGAGCGAGAGAGAGAGAGATGAAAGGATTGGATTATGAAAGAAAATGAGTATACATATGCATACGTATATATAAACGACTCTTGTATATTTTAATTTTTTATTATAGTTGTAATTCAAAACGCTTCATGTGTGGATTTTTTAATGAGTTTGTGTAATCTAAGGTGGTCGTGATAGTAGTTATGATGCTGGTGTTGGTGTTATTAGTGCTGCTTGTGAAACTTGGAGTGTTAGTGTTGATGCTTAGCTCTACATCCCTTCCATCTAAGGGAGGGGGAGAACTTATGCGGGATCTTTTCGTCTTAGTGCATACATCGACGGCAAATGTTTTGCAGTTGTTCTCGTTGTTATTGTTGTTGTGCAAATGTGCTGATAAATTAGATTGAATGTTGCTGCTACTTTCGTTGTTGTTGTTTTTGAAAAATTCCGTTTCCTTTAACAATTGCCTGTCATTGCTGTTGTTATTGCTCTTCTCTGAAATGTTATTGTTATGATGATGTTTTTCATGTTGTTGTTGCTGGGGCTGCTGTTTATTATCAATATCGTCGTCGACATTTTCGTTATGACCTTTGATTGGGGCATTTATAGCGGTTTTTCGTAAAATTTCTGTAAAACTATTTAAATTAATGGCTGAGCGTTCAGCAATCTTTAAATTTCTGCTTGTTTTCATTACTATTGGATTTCTATCGTTTAATAATTGGTTAATTGACAAATCTGTGTTGTTGTTGTTGTTGTTGTTTGATTTTATTACCGGCAGTTTGACCATTACATCTCCCGATAATTGCGCTTTTGGCTGTTGTTCATAAATATTAATGATTGTGTTGTTGTTTTTCACCTTATTTTTCTCTGTGTTGTTGTGATTATTGTTACTGTTACTCTTATAATTATTAACATAAAATAAATTATTATTATTATTATTATTATTACGATTATTTTTGTTAAAATTAATTAAATTAGTATTCTTTGGTAAATCCACTGGTTTTGTTGTTGTTATTAAAGAAGTTACATTTGTTGTTGTATGGGAGGAGCTTAGGGTAATTGCTGATGATGATGGGATAAATTTTGTTATTTCCGCTGTTCCTCGTAATGATTCTATTTCATTTAAACATTTTTCTTCTGATAATTCATTCATTTTCATATAATATTTTCTTTCAACAGTTGTTAGTGTTTTATCTCTTTTCTCATCATTGTCTGTCGTTGTTGTTACTGATTTTTGTGCTGCTTCTTCCAATCTTCTTTTACTATGCTTGTTATTGTTATTACACGCGTTCATTATTTCGGTATTATTTGTATTTTTCTCTTCATTAAAACTTTTAACAGATATTTTTAAATTTCTGCCAAAGGTTACAAAACGTTGTTCTGTTGTTTCTGGTGTTGGCGTTGTTGTTGTTGTTGTTGTTGTTCTTGTTGCGGTAGTAGATGAATTTAAACCTGCAAATTATTGAAGATGGACAAAAGAGACAGACAAATAAACTCCGATTTATTAGTGAAACGTTAAGACACAAAGTCAATAGCAAATAATGTTTTTGTTTTTAGTGTTTACAAGAGAGAGAGAGAGAGAGAGAGAGAGAGAGAGAGAGAGAGAGAGAGAGAGAGAAAGAAAGAGAGATAGTGCATAGGGAGTATGAGTACGTGATGGATGATATTTTCAGAATAAGTTTAAGTGCATTTAGATAGATAGGCTGTGCGATAGATAATGAATAATGAAAACACAAAATATATAGTTTCTTAATAAGATATTTAGACGTTGCTTACGTAATTTTAATCATCAAATTCTTTTTAGCGGTTTTGAGTTATGCGACAATTCTTTTTGTTAGTTTACATTTTCGGAAACGTCAATGTTGAAAGTATTTCGTTATTAACGATCTCCGTTGTAAAATTTTATTTTACATCGTGAGGAAGCAGAACGCCTCCGCTAGAAACTATTTTTATTTAATTCTTTCACTGATGTCAATGCAAGAAAATGATGATATGAAAGTTGACAAAGTGCTACAGGTGGACCATTAAGTAAACGTTCGTTACGTCACTGAGAGCCTAATCAGATAGCTGATCACACATTTATTTTTATTAACTATTAACTAAGCATAGTTTCTTTCATTTCTTTTGCTCTATGCGCTACGACTTTTTGTCGCAATGTTTTATAACCGTGCATGTATGCTTAAATTGTTGTAAGAACCATTTAATATTCTTTCACGGCGGGTGCCGTCTACTTACAGCAGTCACTTCTAGCGTCACAGCGGCTAACACCTTCTGCATATAGTAGCCTCTGATTACTTTACAGCGCCCATGTATGTTACGGTATAATACTGATACGCCGTCACGAAAAGGTTAAAAGTCAATTTTATTTCAATCACCTAATGTTAAACGCGCATCGACATCAAGCATAATTTAAGCCATTCCTACAGGACTGGATACAGATACTAAGCATGCATGTGGCAAGTTCTATGAACTTGCTGAAATCTGTTCGAAGTATAAGAGTGATCGAGAAATTTTTCTAATCTTTCGTATATTCTAGTTATTTCACGTTTCATTTAATCCATTTGTAAGTCTTTCGCAATATCTTATATTGAAAAACCTGACATAAACATTACAAATAACTTTAGAACTTACGGATCGGTTGACGATTTTCGTTATTGGGTTAGCTCAGGTTATTCGTTCGATATTCAATAGTCTTAAAAAAGCAAAACAGATGGACAGACAAGTTTAGAATATCACTTTCTATATGTGCATGTATGTCAAGTCCTGTCAAGTCAATCCCTTCGGGGTGTGACGTACATCTTCACCAACTTAATATACACTAGCACCACAACTGCTGTAGGGTGCGATATGATGGTTTATATGAAATTTTACATTCGTTATTTGGTACATCTTCGAATACCGTCATCTTACTAGTAGTTAAAAGCCTGATAACTGGATCCAAAAACCGACCCCAAATTCAAACTTTGGCTACGTGCAGTAGATTTTTTTAAAGAAGGCAGAAATAAGCAGAAAAATTAGAAATAAGAAAAGCTAGCACGTATTCAACCTTAATTCAAACTAGATAGGAAAATAGGTCTAGATTTAAAAGAAAATGAATTTGTTGTTTATTGGCTTGATAAACGCTTTCAACCTTCGAGAGTATGTGGATAAAATTGATCACTTGACAATACTTTTTTCCAAGTGTTTTAGAAAGACTTACGTCAAATGAACCTCTGTTAAGTCACTAACTGATGCCTGATGAGAGAGTATTTATATCCATTTAAAAGCATTTCGTCGATACCTACTTCGCAACTCGATGTTATTATTCAACCCAGTCACATCTATATACGTTTTAAAAGATTTCTCATGCGTTTCGTTAAGCATTGCAAACATTCAACAAATCTCCGTATAACGCACAGAAAAAGAACTTGTCTGTCTGAAGGTACAGTGAATATTGTAAGCTAGTATAATGTGGATGCAATTTAAAAAAAAAATTTTAGGTGTACTTCGACTTATATGCCCAGATATCGTTTAATTTTAGCATTTCAACGCTATTCTTGATTTTATGCAACAGCCTCGAAGGATGTTCGGAATATTTTAGAATGCTTTAGAGAAAATAGTAGTGAAGAAGCAAATGGAGTATAGTTTAGTGAAGTGAACAGTGAAGAGAGACGGCACAATAAAGCAACAGATAAACAGGACAGAGAGTGAACAAGTAGAAGAAGCATATAAAGAAAACCATACGACACACATATGCATGTTTGCGCAAATAAACAAAATTCAGTTGCTTATGATGATCTTTTGTTTCTTGTTGCTTGTTTTAGTAATAGTAGCATTTGTTGTTGTTGATGTTGTTGTTGTAATTATGAAATTGTATTCATTTTTATTATAATCTCTTGTCGTGTTGCTGTTCTTTTTTTTTCAAATTTTTTTTTCTTTTTTTTATTTAATGTTACCTTCAGTGTTTAACATGCAATTGTGATAGTTAAACAAATTGGTTTGTTTGTAACAGGGCTCATACGTATACTGGCAATTGTCCAAATTATCATCAATGGCGCAACTACTTAAAGATGTAACGTCATTGACGACGGCATCGTCATTATCAGTTTTATTATTATGTTGAGCGCATTGATGACGACAGTGATCATCATCATTGCGATCATTAACAGCATCATTATTTTTATTAAAAATATCGTTGTCTGGCATGCTATTGCTGGCCTCGTTATATATACAGATACCAAAGTTGTTACAGTTAATGCTGGTGGTGGTTGTAGTAATGGTGTTGCTACTGCTGCTGCTACTTGTAAATGTGTTCATGCAGCATGAACTACCTGTTGTTGCCAGTGTTGCTATTGTATGACTTGATGATGGTTTTTCTACAGCTGATTTAGCTGCAATACCCAGGGGATCGTTTATAGCTGTACACGTAGTAATTGGCGTTTTTTTCATTGTAGTAAGAGTTGTATTTAGTTTTGTAGGAATTTTAACATCATTTCGATCATTTGCGTTACAAGTTCTATTGAGAGGACTTGAAGGAGCAACACCGCTACGCAAAGATGATGACTGTTGATGGCATTGAGATTGATGTTGTTGTTGTTGTTGTTGTTGTTGTTGCTGCGGTAATTTTACGTATTCATGTTTTACGTCTTGTTCACATCGTTTCTTTAGTTTCTCAACGTCATCAGTTTCATTATCATTATCATTATTGTTATCGTCATTATTATCATCATCATCATCATCATCATCATCATCATCACCATCATCATCATCATGGCCACAATTGCTGGGTTGGTTATTATTATCAACATCATTGTTAAAAGCAATTCTTGCAATCTTACTACTTTGTTGTAATTTTGTTGCACAATTTTCAAATTGTTTGGTTACTGTTGTTATCGTAGTTGTTGTTGTTGTCTTAATGGGATTATTAGGAGGGCCTTTTAAAATGTCCGTGTACTTTAAAGCATGCACATGCTTGCTTAGCTACAGTTTTAGATATATGTATTTTTTTTTTTTTCGATTTCATATAAATTACATGAAATATTAATAATTTAAAATTAGTAAAGTATATATATATATAAATGTTTTTGTATATATTTATATATATGCAGTTACATATATACATATATATACATAAACAACTTAAGTATACACTTGTACAGCCTTGAAGAGCTCTTAATAATAAACATGTACTGCGCTCTTTACAAATATTTAACAGCTGGCAGTTATGTCAACCGGAAGGGCCAAAATGAAGACCAAACATTGCTAGATTTTGTTTGCTTTACGACTTCAGAAATTATTTAGTAGCCTACTAGCACTCAAACGACAAGAAGTAAATTGTGTTAAAAGCATGGAAAGCCATGGCAAGCGCTCAAACAACAACAAGGAGAAGCGTTTGAGGATGAAACGATGGGAAAAGGTTTAAATGTTTAATACTTTCGTTCAAGGCTGCATACATATACATATTATATGATGATGAAAGATTTTTGTTTTAAAACGACTATATGTTTAAAGTTTAATTTGGAAAGTAGAAGCTACTGGCTCGGATAGAAGTGTTCGGTGTAAATTTATACATAGTTAATTGTTTGTGCAAATATTAGGCTGTTTAGTTAACTAGAGGATAAAATTTAATTTCAAAGTGATGTACAATACAAACCTCACTGTCTTGGGCAGAAACTTCATCGCCATCGGTTTTAGCAGAACTAAGAC
The DNA here is from genome assembly GCF_014805625.2 of Glossina fuscipes. Lineage (NCBI taxonomy): Eukaryota > Metazoa > Arthropoda > Insecta > Diptera > Glossinidae > Glossina > Glossina fuscipes. The sequence continues at coordinate 13,799,797 of NW_023998416.1, forward strand.
CTTGAAGAAACTGCACATCATTGGAGGGATTTTCGCTCGCCAAATGAGCACGGAATTGTTTATTTCTTCAAGTAGACAAAACAAGGAAAAAAAGCGAAATACTTTTAATACTCGGACTATCAAACTTTTCTTCGAGGAATGTGGCTTAGTATATACGCAATGTACAATTTATAATTGATCACTCAATAAGATCGTAGGATGGTATGCGAATGTAGAAAGAACCTAGGCGTATTCATACAGTGTTCGAATTTCCATGTTTCCATTGTTTCCATTGTTGTAGAACCGCCTTAACCTGTAAACACGTGATCAGAACGTCATGAAATTTTGCGTTTGATCGTCGCTACTGTCTAAAATTGATCAATAGTGGCAATATCTATAAATCATCCTACGTCCTTATTGAGTGATGTATTATATTCTTAGCCAGCTTCGAACGCTATCTACCTGTCGTATTCAGACAGAATTTTTACGCTAGCAGATTTCGGGACAGAACATTTAGATTCCTTCGTCACTGTCCTAAGTTAAGTCTAAGAATTAATTGCGATATCTAGTCTTCGTTAATGCTACTATCCTACCAGCCTTAGTGAAGATAGATTTGAAGAAACCTTTGTTCAAGATTCTTTTCTAGACGAATAAAGCTTTATCAGGTTTGTGTATTTGTTACACAAACATTTACCATTTACTTTTTTTAATAAAATCAATTACTTAAGAGGACGAAGAGATAAGGAGTCGCCCCAATCTAGTGGATGTGTTCCCAATCGGGAAATGTTATGCCTGCGTCCAGTGTGCACTAACTATAGCTACGAGCAAGTGTAGTCTAAAATTCGGTCTGAGGTAGAAAAAAGTGGAAATTATATACTGAAGAATTTTGGTATTTTGATTTCGGTACCTGGAAGATGATAGCGAAGCAAAAAGTCGCACTTCCGGCTTTTTTACATATGCGGCCCTGTAGGGAATTATTTCAGCTTGTTCGGTGGGTTTTCGGGGTTAACCTCACCTCAACCAAGTCGAAGAAAAAAAAATTTATTTCTCCTTTGCTAATTGTCATCGAATCTATAAACCAGTTTAACCAACTTGCAAGCTTGGCTTGAGTGCAACAAAAGAAAAAACAAGACCAAACTTGTCTCACTAAATAAACTTTGGAGATCGTAGTCAGGATTTCAACAGACACGTCACATCACACACAGGCAATTGTGTGGATAAGCATTTGACAAATCAGATACTCCCCTTATGGTGAATATAATCTGCAAGTAGTGTGTTTGCGCGCGTGTGTGTGTGTGTGTATGTTAATACTAACATATTTGGTTTAACATTTATTTTGTTGCTTATTTTGCGTATTTTTTGAGAATACGAAATCATGTATATTCAGCGATACGTCGGTACGTCGGTAATTATCCCAACTTAACCCTACGTAATGTATGTGTGAATTCCTTTATTATTTTCATATGTACACTTATGTGCACCTATTGCGTCTAAATGTAAACAGTAAACCTGTAATTACCTTACCTTAATTCCAATTGCTGCATTTGCTGAAAATGTTTCAGCTTTTGATTGGCAACCCGTAATTTCTCTTCCAGAGCAGCATTTTCAACACACTTAATAGAATACTTTTCAGAGAATGATAGAATTTCTTGACGCAATTCTTCAAGTTCTTCTCTGTAATTATAGTGTTGTAAGGTTAAGAAGTGTACATATGTAAAAGATAACATAAAACATAAACAAAAACAAGAAATAATATGTTTACATGTTTATATGTTATGTATGTATGAAATAAGAGTTAAAGAAGGAACAAACATGTATATACACATACATGTATATATACATACAAAGAGTTTTATATATAAAATACTCAGCTCAATGTTGTGAACACCGAGGAGTCATATAAACATGTATTGAATGGCGTGCGTATACGCTTGTTTATTTCATACGTACTCCTTCGCTTTGGCCGTGTCTGGCGTACGTTCGCCTTTCGATTGGAATTGTTTAAGGAATTCCTGTTTAAAGCGTGCAACTTCACGTTGCACCTCACTTTGGTGTGCTTTACGCATCGCATCCAGAGCAGCTAATGTTGCCTAGTAATGATGAGAGAAGACGACACAACAGAAAATGAAGGTGGTACAAAAACAAAAAAAAAAAAAAACATAAAACAACAACTTTGCTTGCTTTTCCCATTTGCAAGCTGCTCGCCTCGACTTACCTGAGTTTCCTCAGCTAAAGCTTGTTCTTTCTCAGTCAGTAAACGTTCAATTTCTTGTTTATGTTTCCCTTCCAAGTCGCTAATTGTGCGTCTGTGTGATGATTCCATAGCTGAGAGTCCCTTCTCGCACAGCGTCTATAACAAATAACGACAATTTGAGGATTTCTCTATCATATGCCATATATGTCACAGTATACTTACTCTTAGTTGATCAATTTCTGTTTGATATCGTTGATGAAAGCTGTCTTCGTCAATGGCATTTGAAAAATCGGAGCAATGAGCTAACATTTGGTCACGATACGCTTGTTGTAAACATTCCATTTCTTTGCTGTGTTCCCTTTCCAACAATTCTAAACGTTTTTCAAAACGTCTGCTGCGCTCTTGCTCCTTAGCTAATTCATTTTGCAAGTAATCACGCTCTTGCAGCAATATAACATACTCATCATCTTGACGGGCACATTTCAGGTTAAGTGCATCGTTTTCCTCCCGATATATGCGAACTTTTTCCTCTTTCTCTCGTAGACGTTGTAGGAGACAGTTATGTTCACTTTGGTGTGCATGTAGTTGCTGCTCGGTGTCATGTAAATTTTGCTTCATAAGCGTCAGTTCGCGTTCACGCTTTTCTATCAGTTCTTCGCTTTTGTGCAAATCACCATTGATTGCATTCTTTTCGGTCTCCAAACACCTTAGTGATGTAAGTTGATGTTCGACTTGTTGCATTAAGGCACTTACGTCTTTGGCATGCGATTGTTGCAAGCGCAAAATTTCACTTTGATGTTGTTCTTGCAAGCTGTGCAATTTTTCGCGAATCTGCATACAATGCTGACATGTGGCATTCAGCTTGCGATGAACTTCTTGCAATAGTTGATCAGCCCGTTTACGCAGTTCGCAGCATTTATGGCAGACGTCCTGTAAACTTTCTATGGAGATTTCAGTACGTGGTATTTGTTCATCATTTCCGGAGGTGGCTTCGCATTGCAAAGCGATAAGTGAATCTTCCAATTGACTTAAAAAAGTCGAGATATCACATAAGACTTGACGGTCATTGAAAAAATCGACTGTTCTTTGTTTATAAGTAAATTCGAAGTCAGCCTCCATTAGAATATCATCGGGATTGTCGATTTGCAAGTCTGTTGACAATTCTTCGAACAGATCTTCGTATTTCTGCAGAGCAGTTATACCAAGCTTGTGACCTTGGCTTTCATTGTTTTCCATTTTACTGGTATTTTGGTTGGCATAGTCTCCTTTTAGGACATCAACTCTGGCATCCACCAATGCCTTGTGTGCTACAACATCAGCAAATTCCGACAGTAATTGTCGACCTTCAGATGTTTTACGCTCCTGTTGCAGATGTAAACGCCATTGACCTCGTTTCATTTGTTGCACAGCATCTTCGTAGCATTGGCTTAGTTGCGTCACTGCCAATTCCATTTCTCTACGCAAAACATCGTGGACTGCATCTGCGAATTTTTCAAATGATAAACGCTCCTCTGACGTTAAGGTGTAACCGAAGGAAGGTATAAGTGAACTCTCTAGTCGTTCGGCATTTCTCATCATTATATGCGCAATTTCAGATTGTACCAGTTCAGCGTTTACCGTCTCCTGAGCTTGACGCCAAGCTTCCTGCACCGTCCCTTGAACCAAGTCATTGGTAGATATGTAGCTAAGGGTCTCTGCCGCTAGATTTGTAGCTAAATTTTCCATAGCATTATTCCTATAACGTTTAGCTATAACGTTGATTTCATTTTGTTGACGTAACAAATCATCTAAAATATTTTGGTCTACCGGTTCCATGCTCAATTTTACATCCTGTGCGCTGTGTCCAGTTTGCGTTTTATGGAAAGTCGATAGCATCAGTCTCCTGGCTAATACTCCCGCCAAAATATCTAAGCTTCCGCTTGTTTTGATAGTACATTTACCCTGCAGTTTTGACTTAAGCATGGACATAAGATGCGAAGTTTCAGCCACTTCGGCTCTAGTTTGCCGTTCAGTGAAAAGTTCGGGATTTTCAGCTCTTTGCATTGAGTCCCTTAATTTACCGAAGCAGACACTCTCAAAAGCTATACGTTCAGCTAGGAGTTCCAAATCCTTTCGTTTTGTTAGTTCATTGCGTTCTCGTAAGATACGTCTCTGCTTTAATAGATCGGCTAATTTAGAACGTAATTGCGTTTCTAATTGCGTCAAGGCTAGTTTAACAGGACTAGAATCAGGTAACATGAAGGCATTTGGCAACATTTCACATTTCTCGCCACTAATTACACAAGTTTCGGTAGTATCTCGTATTAACTTGACTACCTCGTGCAGACAACGCTCTACAAAACGATATGAATCTTTCCTTTCGGTAATAGGGGATACTGAGCGCCGCGTACGAGCGCAACGTAAGTTTTGTAGTTGAACTAAACTTTGTTCTAAACTATCTTTACTTGCAACCAAAACAGATTCCAAGCATTTGAGTCGATCCATTAAATGTTCCGACAGGCGAACGTGGCCGGAAACTCCGGAACTACGACTAGTCGTATCTAATGTAGGCGTACAGGAAATCGGCGTTGTGGTGGTTGAAGAACTGCGTGAACTACTTATGCCGTCGCAACGTTTCTCCAAATCATTCACTCTAACCAAAATTTGCATGGATTCCGGGGAAGCTAACGGCGTACTGTTTACATTCGACTCTAAAGAGCGTCTACGAGAAGTCTTTTTACTTGGATGACGAGAATTTGAGCTTTTATCAAAGCTCATTTGTTTGTTGTCCGCCGGGTGACTCTTTTCCAATTCATCAATTTTGTTCTCTAATTCTCCAAGTTTTACTTCCAGCTCCTTGCTCACTGTCAGTTGCTCTTTACCTTTAAGGGACAGAGAACGTCGACGTTCAGACTTTGAAAGTTTTTGCTTTAGACTTCTTACTTGACGCTCGGACGAACTATATTTTAAGGTGAGATCTTGTATTCGGGCAGCCATCATGTGTAACTGAGCTTGGTCTTCCAGACCTTTTCGTTCCAAATCCTGCTTGAGGGAAGCGTAAGAAATTTCCAAGGAATCATATTGATTTTGTGATTCTTTGAGCTCTTTCTTCATGGCACGTATTTCATTTACAGCTTTTTCAAATCTTCCTTTTAATTCGTTATATTCCTCGGCTAGATTATCTCTTTGAAGACCGTAAGGATCGATGTCTTTAATTTGTGTCAGATCACTAAGGGAATCCATGCGTTTCATTTTAGTTCTCTGCAAATTGATAAAGCTGGCGGGACTGCAAGTTTCCATCTCTCTTAAACGTTTATAGAGGTTTTCGTTTTCCTCTATTCCTCGAGACAAACGGTCATCCAGATCTTTGATTTTCTTTTGACCTTCTTCTAATTCATCAGTTAGTCGTGCTATGATTTCACCAGCACTGCGTTTGGCTTCATCTAGCTGATTATTCAAGTTTTCGCGAACTTCCTCCATTTCGTGAATTCGATTGTTTAATTCCTGTTCGGTTCGCTCCAAGGTATTCAGCAGTTCGGACATACGGGTTTCACGTTCTTTCGCCTCATTTCTTAACAAATCACGCTCCTTTTCTACCACATTCAAACGAAACTGCAGTTCCTTGTCGAGATTAAGGTGAATTTCTTCCTGAACCGTTGATATCGGAGGTAATTCATCTGAACCGACACTGTCCATAGTACTATGGCGCGATGTTGGAGGTGAGGAACGACTACGTTTATGCATACGATGGCAAGGAGTTGTGGACCGTGTACGCATTCGATCCTTTGTTCTCTGTGCCAAAGAAGACGGTAAAGGCGGAGAAGGTGATTGAGGCGAGCCCCAATCGCCTATGCTATCACGTCGCCCTCCCTCCGAAGCTGTTCGGTATTCTTCATCCGATGAAAAATGCACGTTGTTCCTCGAAGTTAATGGAGGGTTGGGGCTTGGTAACGAACACTTCGGATTGTTTCCAATTACATTGGTAATGATTAATTGCGGGCTAACATCAGCGGTTATTTTTTTTGCATTGTTAGTGGAAGTGAGAGGGGATTCGGTATAATTTTGCATAACGCATTGAGCCTTCATGAAATCTTTTTCAATTTCACTTTTTATATCGTTGTTATTGCTATTATCTTTGATAATGAGCTTTGTGGTAGGCAATGCTTTGCTGCTGTTATTATTTTCCATTGCAGCGGTGGAATGATGCATTGTTAGACTATTACCATTGTTGTTGCTTTTAATGTTATTGTTGCTAGTGTTATTGCCAGTGTTTATCGTGTTTTGCAAACCTGCAGCGTTTGTAAGAATTGCTATCCAGCTATTACGTGAGTTAGGTGAAAGACTGGCTAAAGTTAGGCGCCGTTTATCCCACGAGGTAAGCTGAAAAGCGTAGCTACGGTTTGCATTAACTTCGGCCACATTAGTGAGACTATTCACATCGAGCACACCATCCAATACGCCACGTTCTTCGGAAACTGGATCACGATAATAGAATAAAGCAGCACCACTTAATGTGAACCAATGCTTGGTCCAATCGCCAGTGCGATTATCTTGTTTCATTAGCCAACCTTTTTTGGCATTAAGAGACTCATCAACCGGCAATGATTTTGCTGCGGTATTGGGTGGTGGCGGATTCACACGCAATTCCACTGTTTTAGCCAGATAGTTAGAAGAGAGATCATCTAAATTGCAGCCACCATCTGGATCGCCACGTTCTAAAGCTTGTTTCTGGTGTCGACTAAGTTGATTTTGCTGTTGGTGCTGCTGCTGCTGCTGCTGCTGCTGCTGATTGCTTTGGCGTTGTTGATGTTGAAAATGTTTCAATTGTTGTAAACGAGGACTAGATTTGCTTCTGTTGTTGTTATTGGTGTTATTATTAGTGCTATTATTAGTGTTGGTGTTGGCAATACCATTAGATGCTGTTACTAGAACGGGTGGTATTTTCTTGACTATTGCCGAGACTATGGCGGGTGTCGAATTGGCTGCCAATGGCAATGACTTTGGTCTTAAGGCTGTTGTTGTAGAATTTTTACTTGTCGGTCTACAATAATAATCCGTTTCATCCCGTGATTTGTTTTCTTCATGCTGTGGTTGCTGTTGATGCTGCTGCTGCTGCTGTTGTTGTTGTTGTTGTTGTTGCGTTGTACCCGTCGATTTTGTGTGATGATGTAAATGACTATTGAGAACATTATTTACTGCCGTCGTAGTCCAACGTGTCTTCTGCTGTTGACTTAGATTCGTTATTGTATTGGCGAGATCTTTAATCGTTTTCTCATCTCGCCGAATATCCTCAATAAGAAGGCAAGGTGGTGAAACTGAAAAGACGAACATAATTACAATTGCCATAAACTTTTAATTTGTTAATAAACCAAAATTAATTTATAAAAAATTCAGCATTTATGTAAAGAATTAAAATACTAAACGAAAAAATATTGAATTATACGAAGATTTGGTGGAATACGTAGTGGCAACAATGCGGGGGACAAGCGTTAATAAGTTGCTTTAATTTTTGAAATTTGTATAGCATTGCTTAGTTATATGGTTTTTAAGGCTTAAAGTTAAAATACTTCAGTTAGCGAATTGGGCAGCGATTGAATTTCAAGAAGGTTGTAGAAAATTAATTGGTTTGCCTTGGATCTCGATAGATTTTAGTTAATGCGGATATAAAATAATTACAGTTCAAGGTTTAAGTGTAAGTGATGAATACAAAAGTGCTTAAATGCATATCACCTTCAAAACAGACTCCATCATTTAACTCCTTGTTAAATTTTCATCAAAATCGAAATTCTTCCGCGTTATTAAAACAAGAAGATTGTAGCAAATTTTTATAAATATTTAACCTTGAGTTTTGTTAAGTTCAACATACATGAATATTTACGTAATTAGTTGCCTAAGTGGCTGGCTGAGGTTGGATACCTTAACATTAAGGAGCAGTCTCAATAACGAAAACAAAAAAGTAAAAAAAAAATAATAACAATAAAAAAAAGAGAACAAAAAGAGAGAACAACAAAGAAATTATGAAATAACATAAACGTTGGTTGGTGTGCTCCAAGCAGAAACAACGGAATCCTCCGCATGTCTTCAACTTGTCTGCTTGGTAAACGAAACTGAAGAGAAATAAAAACAGAAGGAAAAAAAGCGCAAAGAAGCTCGATCAAGATAAAGATAATGTTCGCGCTCCTGCTATGAAAGACTCAGTAAACTTGTGCCGAGATGACTGACTGAAAAATAGTATCAAAGACTGGTCAACCTGCATATGCCCTTTATTAGACATACTTTAAGTGTGTTGATTGTTCTTTTCTTTTTATTGTATAAATAACATACATTGAGAGTAGAAAGATTATTTTATAGTTTTTTTTTCTTTTTTCTTTGCACAATCTCAGACAAGTTCATGTTTTGTATAAGAGTTTTCATTTTTTTAGTTCTTTTGTTTTTATGTTGTTTGGTTTAATTCACGCAAAAGGCTCATTTAGTTGAACTTTATTTATTGTTATGATACACTTGCAAAGCAACCCATATGAAAAAAGGAAAGAAAAGGTATGAATTTGTAGACTTTTCATAGTCTACATAGAATACACTGAGTGACTAAATAAAAAGCCTGTCGTTCGATTTTATTTTCCTCTTTTCATTTTAACAAAATCGATATTGTGAAGTAGAAGTGAAAGAATGACCTTAAGTTGAATCAGATTCATCCTATATTATTAATAATAATAAACTTGATTATAACTAAAGAACACACTTCACACACACACAGACAGCGGTGATACCTGTAAAGGTACGCACATTTCCAGCTTTGCCATAATTTCCATTTTAGTGAAGAAGGCATCTGTGTGCTGATATTTGATGAAAATTATCACCATTGTAATCGTAATGTTTGCGTAGAAAAATTTCTATAAACTGTGATACATCCAGAACGAAGAAGCGAAAGAAACAAAAAAAAAAAAAAAAAAAAAAAAAAAAGAAACGTTTTTATTATAATGATATAATTTTATTATATTATGCTTTGTGCGTGCCTGTGTTTTAAGCATTAAACTTGAATGCGTTTTACGTTACGGCCCATATTTGCACTTAAGTTGTGACTATAGACAAAAATAGCACGTCATTATAGTTTGCTTTGAGAACAACAATTTATAGATTTCGCCAGTGAGATATATTTGCCTTAATATTTGTATATTGAAAATTTTATTTAATGTTTCAGCGGACACCGGATTCGATGCGGACAACGTTCACAATATCGATAAAATTGAAAAAAAAAAATTAAAAAAAAACAACAAATTCAGAACGACTTCCATTTGCTTGAAAAGCATAACTTGTATGTGTAAATCGAGTTAATCTCAAGATTTTGTAGAATTGCAATGTCACGGCCCTTCGAAGTTAAAAATTATAAGAACTTATGAAGATCAAAATCGGCCCTCCACACTCATTTAAAGTGTTCATACGTTGACTTAAGTATATTGCAATAAGATTGACTAGTACTGTAGAGAACAGAAGACGGCCCAAATTTAGTAGAGCAACCATTTTTAAAGCCGCAAGTTCCACTTTGAATGAGAAAGAAGCCGATATAGCGAGGCCAACCGTCGAATCTTAGATAATGAAGGAACAGTCAATTCCCGTTCTTTCATTTTGTATGACCCATGAATATGGGCGATATGTAAGTTAAATTGAAGAAAAGAAAAATGATGTAAAAGAAGATCATTGAGTGAAAAGCGTGTAGACTTACGCCCATGTGGTGTTTAATTGTAATTACGGAGTTGTATTAGAACTTAACAACGAAATTACAAAGAGATTATTATGCTCAGATTGCTTGCTGTACGAAGACGGACGAATTGGGTATAGGAAACACACGGAAGAGTCGAATTATGGAGATAAAGAAACACGTAAATATATTATAGTGAGACACGGCCCACCGTTTAATATCCCATATATAATATCCCATAAGCTCTTATATTGGAGAAGTTGGAATAATTGATCCACCATTTTCAGTATTATTCCCCCTTTGCCCAAAACGTGTCGGTGTTCCAAATTTCGTCTTCTACGAGTGCCACGAAAATAATACAAGACTGATAGAAGGACGCAAAACCCCAAGTTCGATTCACAAACTGACTTCGTAGCGGTCAAAACGCTTGTAAAACGAGCCAGCTTCAGGCATGAACCCATGTTTCCTTTTCATGCTAGTTTCTAAGAAGGTCTTTGCCTCTTTAAACATATTTAATTTTATAGAAGATGTATATGCTATGCGTGTGCTCGTATTGTGGCAAATCTATATAATTGGATCATTGATATAATGAAGTTCAAGTAGACAATAAGAAGTAAATTTTAATTTCAGCGCAATCATGCGTCTGAACGGATAAATAAAGCGGAAGAAAAGTTTTTACACTATTTGTACACTGTCTTTATGTAAATTATCATAACGGATAATTTTTCCTTTTTAGCAAAGGTGATAATGCATTCACCCATCTCCCTTATTTACATTTTACTGCCTACAATGGCTATTTTCCGTCGTCGAATATTCTTATGGGGGTTGTGTACATTTAATAAGTGGCATCAACGCTAATGGACGTAGAAGTAAAACAAACAAATCGAGTTTCATGGTCGATATTGACCGAACTGAATGTAAAATAGAGCATTGTGGTTAAAAAAGTGTATGGGACGATTCCCAGGCAAGCTCAGGTGAGCTGAAAACATATATATTTCTGTCGTGAATACACCTTATATCGCGCCTGCTTTTCATCGTCTGTCATGGTTCAGTAGTATCTTGCTGCAAATTAAACAACACGAGTGACCATTTCTACTGCTGCCCTTTTTTTGCCCAAGATTTATTATTTTCGTCCGAATCGCAAATAATATGAACAAAGTTATAGGTGTAAGTTTTTGTCCACAAGATTTTCAAATTTAATCGGTATTTTCCCACAACCTTTTCCTGGCACTTTTTGCAAGATTGGATTCTTTTAAGTTTACGCATTGTATTATAAGAAATTTGATAATATTTTATTCAACGTTAAAGTTCCGCCATCATCGGTGCCGAAAACATTGCTAAACTCAAAAATGAAAAATTTTGTAGTTTGTAACAAAGTCTTAACCTTTTGACAATATTAATAACCAATTATAGCAAATCGTCTACTATTTTCTTTAAATGAATAACACATAAAAAATAAAAATTATTCTTTATACACAAAGCGTGCCTTGATAAAGAGTTCCGCAAACTTGCAAAAAAAAAAAAAAAAAAGAAAAGGGAAAAAAAAAAAAAAAAAAAAAAAAAAAAAAAAAAAAAAAAAAAAAAAGAATGAAAATAAAAATAATAATAAATACATATTCTTAAATAATCGTTTGCAAAGTATCGAGCGAACCGTGAGCTCGCTGATCTAACGACAGCGGTGTCAGTACAAGCAGCCCAATGGCTATGAAGAAATAACAACAAAGACAATGTATACGCCGGACTCTGACACTGACTAATTGCGTTTCATCAATAAGCAAAATGCCTTTTTAAAATAAATCTCAAGTAGGGTGAAACCTTTTGAATGCCTCACCACAGACATAATCAAGGAAGAGAATAAGAAGGCATCTAAAGCGATGACATCGACAACAAACACGCACGACAAACGGGAGGAGGGGGGGGAGATAACACAGATGTGTATGCAAGTACATGAAGTAGGTTTTAAAAAGTATTTCCCGACTAATAGCCGCAAGCGGAAAAAATACCAAAATGAAAAGTGTGTTGAAAGAGGTGTAGGTACCTGGGGTATATATTGGTGAGCAAGCGTCGCTTCTTGCTTCGCTTTTAACTGACAAACAGTCAAGCAGGCTGTCTACTGCTAAGAGTGGGCAATAACGCATTTCAAATTCAAAAACTCCTTTAAATCGGAGATGGGTTTGTTTGGCATGGCTTGCCTGGCAAAAACTTACAACAAAGTGTTTTCCGTGTGTCGTCGCTGAACCTGGTAAATATCTTAGCTGCTGGTGCTGCTGTAATGTAGAATAATATCAAGTAAAGCAACAATAACGACAAATGCAACTTGACATAGTTAACGACGTGTGGTGCCACGGAAGGTGGGTAAAGATATTCATACACACATGAAATCGCTCTAAATGAAAAAAAATAAAGAAGGTAACCACAATAACAAAAAAAAAAAAAAAAAAAAAGTAAAAATAAATAAATAAATAAAAATGAGAATAAGAACTGCCCACTCCGACTGTGTCGATAGCACTATAAGAATAATTGCGCACAATATAAATCTGTTTTCGTATCGCATAGAAAGACAGACACACACACCACACACACTCTCTTAGATGTCGTTATGTTACTTTAACGGCTACATCATGGATATAAAATAAATTTGTCGTACCTTTTGTAACAAATGCAAACAATTTGCAGCCTCTCTCTCTCTCTCTCTCTTTCTCTCTCTCTGTCTGTCTTACATTACATAGACGAATAGTTGAGCTGACCTGTGTTTTCGAAATTAAAGTTGAACTAAAAGTCTTTATTTAAAATTATAAACACTTGTTGAGTAAGCAGAAATTTATATGATCTAATATTGAGAATTTTTAATGCAATTTCTGAACAAGTTCACGCATTAACTGCACACTGTAAGCTTAGGTTTAATCAAGAAACTGACGGTTTAATAAACACAGCTACAAAAGCGTACACACAGCTGTACAAATGCATAATCGACGATGATGACGATGATGATGATGTTATGTGGAGCTCTTTACTCTTTTTTTTTTCTTCAATGAAATTTATATTGTTTAGGCGACTCATCTTGTTCATTTTCTCTCTATATTCTTTTCAATTTTATTAGCTTGAGCAAGCAAACATCCCAAGACCACCAAAAGCTCCGCAGTACAAAGCATAAAAGGGAATTGTGCATCTATGTGCATATGTTTGCCTGACGAGCTCGATTGAGCCAAATCATATTTCATGGAATTACCCGGCAAAAGTAAAAAAAAAAAAAAAAAAAAAAAAATGCTGCAATTGCGCATTTGCGGGCTATTCATGGTATGAAAAAAAAAAGAAGAAAAACTCGTACAACAAAAGCTACAACAATGGAATAAACTATTCAATATGTTTTAGTTTATTCACATACCTGCTCACATTTACTCCCATACATATTTACATGTCTAAATAGATACTCGACCCTGAGTATTGACTTTAACCGCTAAAGTATGCATTCGCACACATATTCGTTTATATCCAACTAAGTGTATCTATGATGTTCGCTTATTCGTCTAGTGTGTAAATAAAAGGAGTTTACTGCACACAAGCAAATGCCTATCCGTCTCTCTATTATGTCTGTCCATCATTATGGGGTGCATATATATGTCTGCATGTATATAGTATTATTGTTGATGATGCGGCATCGTTTACACTTTTGATTTCTATGATTACCAAGACCAGGTAAAGTGAACTTTGAATAATTTGAAAATAATTTATCACCTGAATGCATTATTATGCACATGCATGCAAATCTTTGCATGTAAATGTGAACGCATCGTAATGAGAAGAATATTGGACCAGGCATGTCTGCGACGAGAATGAAATTTCAAAAAAAAAAAAAAAAAAAAACAACAACAACAAAAACATAGCAAGAGATATAAAGCAAATGCAAAAAAAAAAACATCATATTTACGGCAAACACATGTATTCTCACATGTTCATAGCCGCTCGAAATTAAGTTCGAACGAGCTGCAATACTTAAAAAAAAGAACCTGAGCAAAATCCATCGGGATTGGAAGAAGTTTCTTAATTTTGAAAAATAGTCCCCCAGGCCAAATTTCGTCGGAGACTCTTTCCACATCTATATACATACTACGGCGCAGTGAGTATTCTTCTTAATTGTTTCGCTGCTGCACGAAACAACATAATGGCATTGATGATTTTGTACAATGTTGTTTATTCCTGAACTTGACTTGCCTGGTTATCAGAAATAAACATTTTCCATTCCAGAATTAAAAGTGAACATATTCCTTCATATCTGTCTGAGAGAAGATTACTAGCATACTCTAATCGCTCTTTACGAGCTAATCACATTTTTTTTGGTTTCTTTGGGTTTCCTACCACTGCTAACTCTGCGCATCTTTATTTTGATTTAATCTTAGCGTATGTTGTCTTACATGAATCGGCGACATCTCCTCAGTTAGCGGTCATATATAAAAAAAAAAAAAAAAACAAAATTGAATTAAATATTATTATGAAATTCTTATTTTTCTGCATGTTACCTACAAGTTTCCTAATTTGACTATCAGCTTGCAAATTTTCTCGAAATGTGTGCTTGATTAGTACGCATTCCTAAGTGTAAACATGTCCATCCGTATTCCTTAACGAAATGGCGACTGTCGTCAAATAAAAGAAAGCCAAGTAGCAACTTGCCATCTATATACTCAGTTAATGAGTCAAAGTTGATTTTGAAAACCGTACCAAACAATTCTGAGCAGATTTTAATTCGACATCGTTGCTACGCACATTTATCAATACCTTCTGAAATTACAGCAAAAGAGTTTTCCTAATTCACCTGCAAACTAGGCCATGTAAGATATATTAATCTAAAATCTGGTATACATATTCCTTAGGGCTTTAAAAATCACTACAACTACCACGTAAAGTCGATTTGATCCGCCTCAGTTTTCAAATTTTAAAAAAGTTGCTGTTGCTGTTAATTTTTCAAAAATTTTTGATGACTTATTTATATGAGGAAACTTTTAAAACAAGTAGGCGCAATCAGTTTTACCCGATTACCTTGTGCAGTTGGGCCCCTTCCTCTATAGAATTGCCACATTGAACGAAAATGAAGATAAGAAATTGAAATTCCCCACACATTATCATAAATCTTTTGGGGAGATGGAGTCAGAAAATAAATGTGATTTGCCTAGGCACACCACCACAATGGAAAAATAAACTTGAAAAAAAAAAACCAAAACCAAATTTCTCATATTTTCCCTTAAAGCATTTTTGATCCCGTGACGAAAATCTATTATACGGATAATCGCCCGCCCGAGAACGTGTCCGATTGATTTACTAATACGCCTGCAACAAATACCTATCGGAATTGGCGGAAATATCTCAGCGGGATCAAAAGTTGTAGACATATAAACGAAATTGCTCTGGTTTGTTATCTACTCTGCCAAGATGGGCAACCGCCAAATTTCTACTTTAATTTTTGCGAAAGAGACGGCGTTCGCAAGCAGAAAAAGAAAAACTCCAAAATTAAGTTGAACAGTTTAATTGACTTAACAATTTTGCTGCCTAAGAAGCTCTTACAATGCATTATAATCATTATTTGAAGCCATCGAACGCTAATCACTATTACTTAACTATTTGCGCAGCTTTAACTGTCGTTTAAAATGTCATTTTATTTCAAAGATACACGACAACCGGATTGCTACGATTTTCGCAACAGCACTTAACTGACATCTTCTACTTACCTTAATTAAATGAGTAAAATGTATTAATTATCTGCACCCAAGCAACTTTACCACTTGGACTTATTAAATCAATTCTGTATTGAGTAAAGTCAAGTATGCTATACGTATTTAATTTTTTTCAAACAGACAGAAAAACCAAAAAAAAAAAAAAGAAGAAAAATACGAAGTGTTGAGCTCTACAAAACTTGTGAACCTATGGCGTACATAATTTCTGTCTTGAGAGCGTCAACTAAATTCGTTGCAGCTATGTATTAAATTACTCGTACCATAGTGCATTGATATTTTTGCACAATTTAATGACTAATGACATTTTAATAGTTCAAGCAATTTCATTAAATTGATGAATATTTTATAATTTTAATTTTGCGTAGAAGAAGATATTTGAACTTGGCCAAGGATTTCAAAGCTAAGAACGATTAAATAATCTTAATGCACTGGTATAGCAATAAAATAGTTTTTATGTATCTGCATATAATGAGTAGTTAAACAATAAATTTCTCATGGCAGCAGGGATTAGCATCCTCAAAGCATTCTTTTTTCTCTGCATTACACACCAAAAAGGAAGTATAGCGATCCCTTCAATTTCGAAGGGTGACGGTATACTAGATATGTCATTCAAATCGCAACATACCGAAGCACATATCATGCGGAATGTTTCTATCTCTTGCGGAAACTGTCAAAATTTGTCAATAATGATGTGAAATTGACTCTGCCGGCAGCTTTAAATCCGCATGAAGAATGAGTAGAAGTTGGTGGTCGCGGGTTTACACTTTGGGCGCAATTATAGTGATTGCTAAGTCGGAAAAGGCATAATGTTTACCGATTTTGCACACAACCATTAGGCTGCGTCCGCTTCCCTATGTTTTTCGGTCATCTATTTAACTTGTATAATTTATTATAAACATTTATCATTCGTCCCAGAGAAGATTCGAGTTTATTAGTTATCATTTTGATCTCATTATGATATTCCCAAAAACTTTTAGCCGGGATTTACGTCAAGCTTATCTTAATGCTCGATCTAAGAACGGTCCCGATTGACGTACGTAATACGTACACTTCTCGGCCCCATATTTTCCCAGGAAGATGGTTCTGACGAAACAGTTTCGCAAACAGTTTCGTAAGATTACAAATTCCAGAGATGCATAGAAAAAATTTGTTGATTTTTTTCGACGTTGTTGTAGTTTCTTAGTTAGTATGGCCTTCCTGTTTGCAGGCACATCACGTTTGTTTCTAACTTGGCGTCCTTAACCAATCAACGAATGGCAAATATCACCTCCTTAACTTTATGTTGAAAAAACCAAACCCATCTTCGTACTGATCAAAGGAGCACAGATTAGAAGAATCAGCTTAGAAGAGCTTATAGATTAGATCGAAAATGATAGACCGAGAATAGGTGCGTTTCAACTTATTTCTAGATATAGTGTGACTATAAGAGCATATACGCTCCCTGGAAAAGTGTCTCTAAGTATCTTGCCAAGTGATCACCTAAGGCATAATGATTCGTATATACGTTATGTCTATGTTAAGATTTTCATTTTTTTTTTCATTCCTTTTAATATTTTTAGCATAATAATGCTTATTTTTTCATGTCTCTATATATGCATTATAGGTACAAATTCATGTAGATGAGAGCATCGCTTATCCAGTTTTCTTTTTCGACATGGTTATTAAAACTCAATAAACTATCATGGGATATGTGTGTAATATATGTGAAAGATTTGACCTTTTTTTTATGATTTTTTAATGAAGATTTTTTTATAGGCGTTTTTCAGAACGTTTTATATCCTCAGAGATTAAAGTTGATTCCATAAACAATATGTTTATAGTCATAAATCGTGGATTTAAATAGCTTTAGCTTGTTTTGAGAACACTGTCTGTCGCACTTCTTCGATAAGGTTAATAATGATTTGATTGTGTACATGGGAAAGCTTATGTTAATTGAAAATATTCATTAAAACTTAATGTCAAAACCCATGTATAAAAGCGTTGGTTCTTTTATTTATTTATTTATTTTCTTTTTTTTTTTCTTGTAATTTGCCCATAAAATGGAGATACCAGTAGTAAACAAAAGTTAGAGGACTTACGGATATTGCGCAAGAGGGACGACTGCTGCGGGTTGTAATTTTCAAAATGTAATGCAAACTCACGCTTATATGCGATTGTGCTTTCATGTCAGTCAGATAAACAATTTGCAACATTGTTGTTGCCCATTAAATGAAGCAAAAAAAAAAAAAAAAAAAAAAAAAAAAAAAAAACAAGGGAGAAAAAAAAAAGGAAATGTTAACAACAGTGTATAAACAACACTCATGTACTTTGAATCGGAATTGCACCCAAACTGAGAATTGTGTGCCCTGCAATGAAAAAAGGAAATCTCCGATTTTATGGCAGAATTTATGTAGAGCAAACACATCACGCGGCATCATATCAGTCTTCTTCTTCATTATTATGGTAAAGTGATGTGCTCATCGTTATAATCATCAACGTTGTGTTTGTATGTCTTCCATATGTCTAAAAGGCTTTTAAAAAAAAACTTAAAAATTTATATATATATGTACATATTTTTAACTCTACTTCTCTTTTTATTTTTATTTTTTTTCTCTTTTTTTTTTATTGAGGACGTTAACATTGAAAATTATCTGTAGCATAAGAAATGGGATGACAGAGAAGGATCGTCATCAAAGATCTTTTTCATTTTGTTCTTCTTATTGTTGTCGGAGTAGTAAGTAACTAAAATGTTAATTTATTACATGAATGTCAGGGCCAGACATGGCGTTCAAAAGGTGTGATCTTTGGCATAATAACCGAGCAACTTACAAGTAAAACTACTCTGCGTCATGGCTGCTGTAACTCTTTCGGGTTCTTTTTTTTCTTTTTTATTTGCTGATTTCATTGCTGTATTGCTGTAGGGAGGCACGTATCAAACTTTGTACAATACAGCGGTCAATAATTCCCGGGAATAGCACATATATGTCATATCTAAGAAAAAATCGATGGTGTTTTTGGAAAATACGAATCCTTAAGCGACGGCTCGTAAAAGAAAAGTGAGGGACAGAAGTACATGGTACAGCCAAGCTCTTCTTAATAATCTTCTACGTAATTAAGCGAAGCCCATTTAATTGATCATAATAGCTTGATGATATTGAACGAAGTCTTTTACGGATACCGTGGATGACATATCGCTCAGGGGATGTGTCCGATACGTGTACGACAGTGACGTTGTCAGAAAAAAAACGAGAAATCAGCCTAGTGGATGTGCGTGTAATCGGTAAATGTTATTCCTTGACCCATTGAGCGCTCTCTGTAACTGGGGCTAAGTATGATCTACTGCACTGAGATTTTCTGGAGGCGCAAAAGAGCTGATGCTTAAGAACTGTACTCGACCATCGAAAAGTGATTACGCAAGAGATAGCTGGCACCCTAAATTTCATAAAGCGGAACAAATGCACCGGGTTACATGTCGATGAATACAGTTGCATGAATCGATGTGCAAATTATTGTTCTACATACTCCATACATGTTCAGGAGTTCATACCGACGACTGGAAAGGATCCTCTGTCGAAGAAGACATAGATTAAATGATGAGGAATCTGAAGCGTATTTTGAAATCGTCAACATATGTTGTTTCACAAAAAAGGCATTGACGTTTGCGTGGTATCACTCTTGAAGGAGATTAACAGTCATGTTTCGAACAGCATCAGGAGGATACCACAAGTCACAAGCGTCATTTTTCGAAGTGGCTTTCTTTGCTTGACGAACAAAACTGATATTGAATTTTTATTCTGAATCTTACTTCGATGTAAGAAATTCGAACCTGTGACAAAAAGAAAGTGTTGTTTTTCTCTTATGGCTATTGATTCGTCACAACGTCAGAATGCGGCTGTAAGTTACCGAATTGAAAAAAAAGGAACTCCCGACAATTATTGACCGCTACGTTAAATAATGAAAACCCTTTACTTATCATTCACAAACAAACATAGCTTGGATATGTTGATTTTAAGACTCCGCCAACAACACCGACAATAATAACAACAACATAAAAATTATATGTTTTGACTTTTTATGGTCAAGCAGAACTAAATATGCTTAATTGAAGTTTTTATGGTTATAACTACCGATATTGAAAGGAGACATTCATTTACGATTTTATGAGAGCAATAACAACCGAATGAAATAGAATTTTAGGTTTTTCTATAAGTGTTTTATAATTTTTCTCCTTCTTTTTTTTTTTTTTTTCTTTTCTTTTGAATTATCAAAAAATTTATTTTTATTGCATTTAATTTCTCTCCATTAATTCTTTTCAAATATGCGTTTTTCTTTTTTTTCTGTTTGTTTTTTTATTAAATATTAAATCAATTAATTTTATGTGTAGTTAAAAATAAAAAAAAAACGCACAAGCACACTTATGTACAAGCACCATATGCAATGTATTGACACATTACCTTTCAATTTTTCATAATTGTTGTAAAAATTCATACTTGCAGTCGGTCAGTCAAACATGCTTAATGAGTGGTTTCGAGAGGTGTTTTTTTTTTTTTTTCATCAGTCCATTCATGTGCGTTCGTTCGTTCGTTATAAGTGTTGATGCAGGTGCATAGAAGTTTACCAGCAACTATTTATCAAAGTAAGTACTTAAATAATATGAAAAGCGGGACAAATAAGATTTAGTTTACATTCTTGCATTAATTATATTGTATTGTATGTATGCAACTACGTAATAAAGTAAACTAACCATTACAAATTATATTGCAATTGCACTTAATGCAGCATAAGCGCGGTTTCTTTTACTCTGTACCAGTTCTGTCATACCATAAGCAAAATCTGCAACAATAATATACTCGTAACAATGCAAAATGATTAATATTTCTTAGAGATGGAAGGAGACATTGTTTCGCTGTTTCATGAAAGCCTACTCACAGCCATGCTAAAGCTGTGTAGGATTTTTAAATATGGACTTTTCGTTTTCCAATTTATGCCATCCCAATGTTTTTTGCGTTTACTCTTAGCGTGCTCCCCCCCACCTTTATGTACATTTTGTATAGTTTTTCATATCACTTTATAACGACTGTCCGGTTCGCGACGTTTTCTGGATTGTGCAACTTTATGCAAAGGGGCCTAATGAAAGCCGCTTTTGAACTAGAATAAGGCTTTAGATTGGGCCACTAAAGCATACCTACCGCATCCCTACATACGTTACCTATTAAATAGATAAACAACTTGAAGCTTAATAATAAAAAGTTTGCTTTATTGTATTTTATCTGATAGATTCCAATACAGTAAAGAGTTTGTTCCATTGACTTCCAAATATAGGTGTAATTAATAAGTGTTCGACTCTCACAGAAAGCTTATTTCCTTTTACTTTAATCCGTCCGACCATTGTAATATATATTATGAGACGATGACTTGTACTTATGTCCGGTTTACTAGATCTCTGCAATGGACATGAAGCAAATCATTGTCTAGCCTTTTACTTTTTTAAGATTACAATTTGAAGATCTAGCACGAAAAGAAACGCAAACATTGTTTCTATCGGAAAGATTTTTATTTATTAAACGCGGCCCTTGATGTACTTTTACCACTTTGTTCGAGGCTTCCCGATCCTATATCGAAATATTGTCTCTGGCTTGCCTTAGATATTTCTAAACTTATATCCAGTATGTCCTCAACTTCAGCTAACTTCATTAGTTTGCAAGTCTTTTATTTCATTTCACAAATTTTGTAAATAATTTTCCACAAGTTCTACCTATTGCAACCTAAGTGAAAATTCAATTAATGCGGTTTTTACCTCAGTTGTAAGCGCAACATTGTCGAAAGCTATGCTATCGGTTTCCTATTCAAAAAAAATGTTAAGATTGTATGTTGACTGTTCGTCATACAATCAAGTATCTCGGACAGTTGGTCTAATCGATTTCCTATCGGACCCTTACCTGCTCAACAGATTTGCATTTATTTTGAATCTGACTCAATGCAGTTTACTAATAAAATGTTTGCAAAGCTTTATCCATTTTTACTAATTTTTTTAACTATGCGAATTACAATCACGGCATTTCTGGAATAAGAAGTCTGTAATAATATTTTTCCTTTTAGCCTAGAACTTATACTTTGCTGAGAAGCTTTGATAAGGAGATGTAAATATGAAACCGGAATTTTCCTTTTTATTTATTGGCATATGACAAAAGATTTCCAACTCACAAAAATGCAAAATTTCATATTACGGCATAGTTTGCGACAGGGTTGAACATAGTATGCTAAAGGAAGAGCAATGCCAACGGTATTCCTTTCCTCGAACGAAGCGGAGCGAGTCGCGGGAGATGAAAGGTGGACTCATTTTGAAAATTTCGTCATATCACCAGCATTGGCCGCGAAAGTGAATCGCTATAGCAAAACGGCGATTTTTTGTGATTGATGGAACCAGAATTGTGTGCGTATTGCAAAACCAATTCGCGACACTTTGGGAAGTGCTAGGCCATGCAACTCACTGACCATAGTCGGGACCTTCCGACGACCACTTGCTTGCAGCGGGGGATCATGTACTTGTCGGGCAACTTTAGAATTCGTAAGAAGATGCGAAAACACAATTCGATGAATGGTTGGCGGTAAAAAGAAAATATTTTCAAAGGCAAAGCATCCATAAATTATCAGAAAAATGAATAATTAGCGATCTCGAATAAAATATTTTCTGTATTTTCTATACAAAAATTCGATCTTTATAGTTACATACCTACATTTAAGAACTATACGCTCAATACGCTATGAAGATGAAGGCGTAACGTACTTATATGACGTGCATCGTCCACACTACGCTGAAATACATTAAGAAATACAAAACGAATTTTTTCAGATTGTCATTGTTAATTGTAATAAATTTTGATACCGATAGAAGTAAAGATGATTTTTGACTAAAATGTGTAGCTTAAGCATAACGTTGAAATCGTTGAAAGAAATAAAAGGAAATGTAAATAGATTCTCATGTGTGCGTTCATCAATAACGCACATGTTCATGATTTCTTGCACGATTATAACTATATATAAAGATCTTATTCCTCTGATAGAATACCATACGAATTGAGATAAATGATATTTGTGCACTTGTAGAGACGACTTAGATATGCGCTTTGCTTGATGACGAAATGAGTTGAATTTGAGCTTTTTGAATTGCCGCAAATACATTTTGCATTTCTAAGCAAAAGAGTGCATTAGTAATTGTGTACAACTATGATATTTGATGAAGGAAAATGTCATTAGATCGATTAAGTATTTGTACAAATATATGTGAAATTCTGTGTGCATTGAATGAAGACGTTAGTCGCGTAAAGTCGTCGTTACGGCTGCCATGAGTAAGTCCACCAAAAAGTTAATTACATTAATTGGTATTGATTAAGAATGACATGCAAGGCTGATGATAGTTAACGAAAGAACATGTATTAAGCTTAATTATGTAAAAATCAAGATCATTTTTGTTGTTGTTTTAAGAATATGAAAACGGCATCTTTTGGTGGTTGAAGTAGACAACAGATAAATATATGGAATTTAAGATCTCAAGATTAAATTGATAGTGTGTACCGAAGAAAAAAAAAGTTTATTAAAAATATTAAAAATTTTTGGTTTTTTTATTTTTTTTTCAATTCTCTTGCGCTCTCATGCAATATGTGTTTACTTGTTGTTGCGATCAATACACAGTAAGTGTACACCATGTTTTAGCGATTTTTTGATTTATATGGTGATTATAGAATTAATTGTATATCATATTTTAGTACACCCATTGACAGTAATAAATCTTTTGAAGGGCGCTTTATAGTAAGCTATAATTTACAGGAGAAAACAACATCAACGATGCAACAGAGACAGCAGCAGTGGCAACAGCAGCCAATCTATATATCCTTTTTTCGATGTTTTTGTACAAAAACTTAACTACCTTGGAGAAATACTCTTGTATGCGCACATATACACACACATCTTTTTGCAGCCCTTTTCATAATTTCGCCTTCTTGTTTAAAAATTGTAGCTCTTCAAGGAAATTTATGAACATATAGACTTATTATATATCCATATGCATGGTATATAAACTCGTCTTACTTCATCTTTCCTTCTTTTTGTTTTTTTTTTTCATTCTATGTAACAACACAACATGAAAATATTCGATTTTCAAGGTTAGATTTAAGCACTACATCAACCGCATATATAATATGAAACTTAAACTTCTCGATACTCTCTTATTGCATTTAGAAATTTTTATAAACAACGGCACGCATTACTCGTTGTTGATAAACATTTTTTTTTTTCTTGTGTTTCTCAATCTTGCCCGAGGGAAATTATTAGTTTGATATCGGAGAGAAAATATATAAGAAGAGATGAGGAAGAGAAGTGCACGAGAAGTCACAAAAAAAAAAAAAAAAACAAAGGAAAAAAAAAGGAAAAAATATACAAAAAATTACAGTTTGTGGACATTCGATATGTGGAGCAATTTTGTGATCAGCCATAATTGTTGCACATAAATCAAGAAGATTATTCGTCTGTTGTACTTCGTTTTATTTTTTTTTTTAAATAATGTAATGTTTAAATTATACGTTTTTCGCATATTTTTTTTTTTGTCTTTAGTAGATTATATGAATCCTCTCATGGGGAAAATCGGGAAAATTAAATAATGACTTGTTAAGAAAATTTGGAAATTCTCAAAGTTTTGAGTTGATTACATCGCTTACCATAGAGCACATACAGTACCTACATAATGGCATACGAGTATGTACGAGTATGCGATATGACCATACGGTCATTTGGACCTGTCGACGAGTTCGTGACTATCATCGCAAATTCTAAGCAGGCCAAATGGATGTGCGTGTTTGATTATTCATACTGGATATTTCATCTGGAGATTCAAAATGGTTTCAAAAAAACTTTTTTTCCAATTAGAAAACCTAATTTATCTCACAAAAGTTTACATCGTCCTTTTCAAAGATCGAAAATTCAAGGTTGAGGAAATTTACTACTAATCAAACTAACAAGTCGATACCTACTACGTCAGAGCAAATTATCCGTTCCTGACCTGGTAGATAGTTTAGAAGAAAGGGAAGAGATTGGTGTAATTGATCTTTGTATGAAGAGTTAATGAAGGATGCAGGTTGCTAAAGTGATTCTACCGGATCGTAAGGAGGAGAGTAAGAAAAATGTCTTCATGTCTTCCTTCAATTTCTCATTTATTGAGAACGTATTTCTGGTCACATTTTTTAATCCTCTTTTGCAATCGAATGCGAACAGTACGTGCCGAATTCCAACTTCATGTCTTTATAAAATATATTCAGGAATTCATATTTCTTGCTTTAACGACGCTGCTTGCACCACTATTGCTTATGGACGCCATAGATTATATCTTAATAGTAATAGCAAAAATGGTTGTGAATAAAGCTTGTTCAACGAAGAGTTGGTATTCTCTAAAGGTCATAATAGCGACATCTATATCCTATTATGCTATGAACTCATTTTGAGTGTGAGTTATGCAGCTGTCGCCTAAAGAAGTCAGTGAAATTAACTTTCTTGGATCGAAATAGTAGGTACATTATATAACATCTCGATAGTTATAATATCAAAAAGGCAAAAAAAATTTAAAAATCATTCATTCGTTCATTTTTTACTTTCCTTAAAAAGCAAAGATTCCCGCTCTCCACACTTATATAATAAATCAATTTCCTTTTCTTATTATTATTATTCCTTTCTTTTTGGTTTTTTTTTACACAAAAACAACTTACCTCTATTTTTAATTTCATTCACGACATTGCGATTGTTTTCATCACAAACACTTGTAACTGCTGTAGTTAGTGTATCCTTAGTATGGCATTCCTCACCGGTCGAGTTAGCATCTTCATCATCCTCATCAACTTCGTCATCCTCCTCGTCGTCATCATCATCTTCACCGGTTTCAACGCCATCGTCCTCATCATCGTCATCGACAACAACAGCAGTAGTAGTATTTGTGGTTGTAGTTAAACTATGTTTAGTTTTTGAAACGCCTGCAGAAGTTTTGGTGGCAGTTGTCTGTTTTGTAGATATTTCTGTTGTTGCTGCTGCGGTTGTTGTTACGACAACATCGTTATGTGACCATAATTTTGAATTACCGTTATTGCTACTGTTCCGTAGAATTGCTGTTGTTGTTGCCGTTGTCGTAACCGTTGTTGGTGTTGGTGTTACCGATATTGACGAAGAAATTGAATTTTTCTCCGTTACGTTAATGTTTGACGATTTATTAAGATTTAAGCCGGTAGGTATGAGACCGGTTGATTGAGTGGACGTTAAGGTGTCCTTGTGATATGAATTGTGACGATTGCGGGCTATATTTGAAGCGGAACATGCATCTGAATTTGTCGACTGCAGTATTGTGGTCGCTTGCGTGCCTGGAAATGTTGCATTTCGTTTATGGCGGCCTTTAGATTTGGGAAAGGCAACCAATATATTCAGCCACCATTTGGATTCCTCAGAACAAGTGCCCTTTACGAAGGTCACATGATCTGGTCCAGTAACAGCAATAGAATTGATATGACCCGTTACATCTTCGGCTGTAGTGACCTCCAAAACTTTAGTCATATCGATACAAGCTTGTGGCACGGTTTCTGGCTGTAATTAAACGATAAATTTATTTATTTTTTTTTTACGTTTTCTTACAAAAATTATATCATAAATGCTAACATAGAAATTTTTGAGGCTAAACTAATTTCATTATGTCTTTCTCGGCTGTTGTAAATAAAGTAAAATATGTTTGTTTTAAATTTTCTGCACAACACACACCACAGCCAGACCAGAGATTGCTGGGATCTGTTTATTTACAATAAACTTAGCCACTATCATATCGACTTGGAAAACAAGTTCTGACGGTGGCAGTAGGGTGCCAATTAGTATTCAATTTCCTACCATTTGTAACCCCCGTGTTTATGGTTTGCATTAAAAAAAAAAAAAAAAAAAAAAAAAAATTAAGAATTACAAAAAAATGAACCATAAAACTGTCCAAGAAAGTGTTACTTTCTCAGAAGGGAGCTTGCTTTTCCAATTCTCTTCTCCCTCTTAATCTTTTTCTTCTTCTTCTTTTGCTTGTCTATCTTCGCTTTCGTCTATAAGCATCGGTGGCAGATATTTTCAAATGTTTAAATCAACGTTGTAAATGTTAATTCAAAGTTGTTATCGGACATATCTAACATTTGTATATAACTGACTATAGAGACCAGAATTGTGACTGTTGTTTAGCTTTAGATATAATTTATGCCTAAAATATCCTTGTTACACTTGGCTATAAACGCGCTGCACAGCTCTATCCAACTGCAATGGCCATCGACTCTGGGCTTAATGTTAAATACGTGTCTACGTGTAGTTTTAATAAAAACCTGTTATGGGTTAATATGTTTTGTTGTTGCCTGCCTATTCGTTTGAACGTTGCGTATATGTTCGAAATTGTTATTGCAACTAATCTTAACAGTCAACCCATTTGCCAGACCACTTTCGATTACTTGTTTTGTGTCGTTGTTGCCGATTCTTTTTAGTGTTTTTTTCTTAATGTTTTTGCTGTTGTGGCCTTTAAATATGTCTGACAGCATCATTGATCGGTCGGTCCATTTGTCATATTGACCAAATTGTTGAATTTTTTTTTCTTCTTTTTTTTTTTTTATAGCATTTTTCAATAAAATCTTGTCGGTGCATACATATAGATGAGGCGCGATGTGTTGTAAATGCGTTTGTTGTTATTGCTTTGTTCCTTTTAGCTTTTAATAAATATTGACATGATTATTTATGTTCATTTAAGATATTTTCTTGTTTTATAGCTTATTTGGTGTTTAAAGACATGTTTTGTAGTTTTTTTTTTTTCTTTTTCTTTTATTAATTTTCCTTTGTTTTTTTTTGTTTTTTTTTATATATTATTTTTGTTTGAAGCTTAATTTGATCTTTAAAAAACACGATTTATAAGGGAATTTTCATTCGAGCTGCCAAAGTGATTGCAACTGTTTGAAGTTTTTTCGTCCCTATTTTCCGAACAACTCTGTCACCTAATGTAAATGTATTTCGGTGCAAATTACATACATCTTAAGGGAAATTTTAAAGAATACACTTTGCGTTTGATAGATCATTTTTTTTAAGGAAGTAGGAGTAGGAGGCATTGGCAGGAATAAGTCCCGTTATAATAATAAGAAATACATCGATTTCTAGAAAGGCTTGGATTTAATGAAAGCGTTTTAGAATTCAGTTAAACCTTCGAAGATTCTCTCTTCCCATTTCAAAACACAAATTTTTCGAGATTGAGAAAAGATGTTAAAAGGAAGGGAAATGAGATTAAATTAAATTCTTCTTAAATACAATAAAAGGTACACTACTTCAAGTCTTTAATTTAAATTTGGTGCTCACCAGTCCAAACACCCTTTGGGTTCATTATACTTATTATTTGGCATTTTTTCTTGAGGATAGATATAGACGAACAAGCTTCAATTTATTCTCATATCATAAAAGAAATGGGCGGAATATCCTAGAGGCATGACTGGTTACATGATATCATGAGAAAAAAAAAGAAATATATATACGTATGTATATATATATATGTAGACCGATTCTGTTAAATGCTTTTTCTGACAAAATTTTGATAAAAGAAAAAATTGCCGAACTTATGAAGCAATCGATGCATATAAAAGCGACGATGTACTTTCGACTGGCCTTAAATTTTAGCTTTGCTTCATAACAAAGTTCTTGTGGTCAAGAAGCCAAGATAAGCTCGATTCCATTCATATTCGTTTCCAACATTTTGTAGAGGAATGGTCTTATAATTACATTTAAATGTGCGCATTTCTTACTAGCAACAGGGGAAAGCAATATTTGGATATATTCGGGCGATATGTTTGTGCCTTGACTTTCAACTTCCGGAGTAAAATGATTTATTAAATATACTCGAATATGGGGTCGTTCTTTCGCTCTGTTTAGTTCGATGTCCCTTGACGATTAAAGGCGGAATTGTTAGGGTTCATCTTCCATTATTTCAGTGAAACTTTAAACTGATATTGTTCTAATTGGTGTAGTAATGAGCCATTCCATCATTTTGAAACTTCACATATGGACATTGATCAGGAGAGTATACATTTATATATTTAATTTCCGTTAGTTTGATTTTTTTCGTTTGGATATTGATTCGATCGGATCGGAATATTGATTTGAAATGATGTAACATTTTCAGTAAAAGATGGATGGGGTATACTAGCTAGTTTTTTTATTATAACAAATGATTTAAGGGATGGATGTTACACGGTAATGGTCAGAAAGAAATGAGGAAAGAAAAACGAGACTAAGAGATAGTCAGTGGCCGCGGCTCCATGAGGGTAAATGTTATGCCTTTTTGTTTGCAATGCCGAGGGAAAACTTTTGTGGACGCGATGCGATCTAACAATTTCTGGCCTACACGAGGAGCTTGAATCGATTTTATCAATCTTGTCTCTCTAGTGATCAATCATCTGTTAAGTATAACAAAAATCATCTGTTAAGAATAAATGCCAAATTTAAACACTTTGTTATTTAGTTTTAATAAACATTAAAAAAAAGGTTTATTCAAGCGTAAAATAAACCCTGGCTTTGTAATATCAATTATTCAAGTATATAAAATAACAGACATGTATTCAAATCAGTTTTATTCTGCATAGAGGGTTTTTATTGGAATGCTTTTGCTTGCTAAGATTAATCCAGAAGTGAAATAGAAAAGAAAATCAACGCTTGGCGTACAGAGTTATATATCTTTCATAATCGACAGATATAATGAAAAATGTAGAAGTAAAAATGAAAAATAAAAAAAGTTATCTATCTTCATATGCTTGTATTTATTGAGAACCCATCGAAATTTGGCATCAACCAGCTCTGTATGTATACGTAGTGAGCTTCATCATCATTTTTTGGTGATAAAACAAATGCCTTATTTAATTTAAATTTTTATTGAACACTAGACGGTGGATGCTGTTGCCCAAAAGTGTAAAGTTATTGAAGAGAAAGGGAAGAACATTGATTGCAGATGGTTCTTTTCGATACGTTATTTCATACATGAAATCTTGTGAAAGCTCGAGAAACAAGAAAATTGATTTAAGGGACACCGTGACGGGTAAAAGCTCAATAATTTCCAAACTTTTTTTAAATCTCTTTGTTTTTATGGGCGAATCGTTTTCTAATAGAAAAAGTTTAACGTCTTATTAAGCACGGTTTGCACCTGAAAGATGAATGATTGAATGAATGATTATAAAGGGGAGAGGATGACAAATTTAATTAATTTATGCTGTCATGCCGGCTAAGAGTTTGTATACTTGATGTGTTTTTAAAACGTAATAGTAATTAAATAACACGACCAACAGCATCAGCTTGAGCGATGCATATTTTCATCATTCCTGACCTATATATTGGATTTGAATGTTTAATGCTTGAACAAAACGCTTTTAAATTAAATTGTCGTAATAAATTCATTTATGTATGCTACTCGAGTCATTTGTGCAGTGAGGCAATTAAAGAATCTGCCTTAAATGAAATAAGAATATAAAAATTTTACATTTTATTAATTTACATGTAAATGTGTCACTCGGTTACTAAAAATGAAATACCCTGTCTAGACATTTAAATTATAATTTATTTCATCTTATGTTTTATAAGAAAAAATGATTTAATATAAATGAAATGATACTAACATGCTCATCCACCGAATATGTGAGTTCACCGTCATCATACAAAACGAACCATCTTCGCTGCCATCTCTGCAAATGAAAGAGATAAGAAAACAGAAGAATACATAAGAATTAATATTAATCTTCTCGTGAAATGTGAAAATGTGTGTTTTTCAACTAATAAAAGAATATACAATAAATACTCTTTTAAAGGCAATTCATACAGGAAAACAGACTTTATATATAAATATATATATGTACATAAGATGTTACCACCAGAGTAACTCGATGCAATACAATGTGGTTTTTTTTGTTTTTTTTTTGTTTATGCAATTTCCGCGTATAGCACTCATCGCCACAGATATCCTAAATAAATATTTATACAATTGACACTTTATTGCGGCAGCAAATATAGGTCATATACAATAGTCTTTTTTTTTTTTTTTTCTTTTTCATTCCAAGTAAAGAGTTCATTATTAAGAATTCCGCAAATAAAATTTCTTTTGGCTGTCAATGATTTTATTATGGTTATTACGTAACAGTAGCTTTGCAAGACAAAAACCATCAAACTTTGTCTGAAACCTATTTACAGTGTTTACAGCACTTAGGAAGGGCTTAAGATAGGCACATCTTCCATTATACGAATTGATTCAAAATCACCTTCTTAATCGACTTAAACTTGTCTGTCCATCTGTCCGTCTTGTTTTCTTGTGTTTAATGTACGGTCCGGTGACGTGTTTCGGCCCAAGTCTTTCGAGCACTTTCCACATAACGGTAAGCTGATGTCGGGTATTTAATGATGGTGAGCCATGATCCACTGTAGTGTTTTTGCCTGTTTTCTTTGTTCTCTTTAAGACAATCGTGCTAATGCATACAGAAAACAAGTAAAAACATCGTAGCCGACCATTAAGTACCCTATACAACTTCGACTAATACACCGAAAATTGATAATTCTTTTCATGCCAAGGCCCACTTGGATTTTGTCGCCATGTAAGAGTTTACATCTGATGAGAACGCCCATGTAAGCGATGAAACGATGCAAAAAAATTTTTTTCTACGGTCAATTTTGTATGCCAAATAGTTACTGTGGAAGAATTTTTCAAAACTTTTCCCTTATTGCCAAAGGAATTATGGTTCATGGAATGAAGTTCAAAAAATTGATCCATGTGGTTCATGTCTGATCTATTTAATTTCTATGTCCAATTATGCTTATCAATCAACTTTCATCAAAAGATATATAAAATTGAATACATTTGCCAAATAACAAAACCCTACTTTTATGACCTGTGGCCCCTTTTTTAATGACAATCCTTATACGAAGTGGAATCCAAAAAATAATCCAACTCAAATTCAATTACTTGAATTACTATTAATTCAAGCAGTTATGTCAACTTTCGCCATAAATATTCACCGTAAGAAAATTGAGTTTTGAAAATAACGGTTGTGTGGAAGCGGGTTCAAAAATTGGGTTAGCCTATTCAAATTTTTCACATCAGTTTATAATTCTGAAATACTATACTTCCAATTTTAAAAATGTTATTTTTTTTCTTATGATGCATTTTCAAAATCCCATCCATTCCAATAGATTTGGCCTTTGGACCGAAGGATGTGAGTGCACCAAATCTCCTCAGAATATTTAAATAAATTACGATATGCAAGCTAAACACAAAAAGAGATGGGCGGAGATCGGATGGACAGACGGACGGACAAGCTTAGATTGGCATAATAAAATGTCGTAAGCCCTTCGGAGTGTTACACACATTTACGCAAATTTAATGTATCTAGCATCAGAAGTGCTGTAGCGTACAGTACGTGGTGGAAGATTTTCGAGGATCGTCACAATTAAAAGCAAACATAGACTGTTTACGTAATTATTTATATATATCTGGCGACTGCGAAGCTTCGTTCTTTTTTTTCAGCAAAATTCAAATCCAGTTATATTTGAATTAAATCACATTTGTCCCATTTAGGTCAGTCTGACACGTCGCTAATCGCGTAGGGTGAACGAAATTATCTGAGCAGATTGGAGCGACACATAACGCACTGTTCTTTTTCAATCTTAAGAAACGCGAATACAAACTCTTTCCTGATATCAATCCCGGCTATACTGCCTTTTGTGTACCATAATCATTTTTCATTTCTTCGAAAATATTCTTGATTTGACTTCGTTTCGCTACCTAAACGATATGCGCGCTGCTGATTTTGACACATCACATTCTTCCCACACACTACGAATTTTTGCACAAGACTGTTCAGCGTTGTGAAATATATCATATTTTTTCAGAATTTTGGATAATTTTCAAAACACAATTACTTTCAATTAAATTAACAAATATCACAATGTTTTTTTTAATTATCCACGGTATGTTACTCTACATTCGCGCAATAAGAGGGCATAATAGAGTTAACGGTGACCGTGACCGGACAGTGCCGTGAATAAGTAAACATTTATAGACGAGAAGAGGAAAGGTTTCCAAACATAATTAAGCGTAACACAATTGCAATAAATACAAAGCAAAAATAATTAAGAACGATAAAACTGTCAAGACAATAAAAAAAGTTTAATAATAAACTTCGGAAACACTAACACTACGGTTAATTATAACATAAAGATAAAAGTGATCTACACTTTTGGTAGTTTCCTATACAAACTATTGCTTTCGCAACTGATCAAATTTTAATGCAAAACGAGTACCGACAGCGCTAAAATTAATCCAAATTTCCTTTCTTCGTTAAAGGTACTAAAAGGATTCGTCTTAAATCCGATTTACAGATCCGTGAAGCATATTTCATCCATGTCTAGTGAGTAGGAATATCGGGTTTAAGTTAGGTGCAAAATCTGGATGACTTCTCACAAACGTGACCACCCTTAAGCATTCATAACGTTGCACGCTACCTTTCATTCTATTGTCTTAAAGGGATTGCCTTAAGGGGCGGACGCGCGTCCTCAAAAGTGCAGTGGGATGGCTCGAATTGAAGATGAAGATACATTTTAATAATTTAGCCCGTCAAGAGGTAATAAGGACAGTGCCCTTTTGAACGTGTAGGCAATGTTGGCATATAAAACCTCTGCATCCAAAATGGCGGATGGCAGACAGGTAAACAAGCCAACCGAGCTACTCTCTAATAAGTCAACATTGTACGCTGTCCTCGGGCAGTGTTGCCGTGTCTTCTAGCAAACCTGAGCATCATATGTTGCACAGGCACCCAAGAGTCTATGGTTCATGAAGCAAACGGCCTGTCTTGATCCCAGTTAGACCTAAGAATCCGGCTGCTCGGCGAGTTCCGTTAACTTCGGCCGAATCATGTTAAATTGTTATACAATTTCTTTGTTTAGCAATAGCTTTTCTTTTACCTACTTATACAAAACTCTCCAGCTAACCGATTGCACATTCTCAGTTCTATAATAAAATTAAGTTGGTTGAAACAGTACGATTAAAACTGATTGAACATACCGTCGCGCCGATGATAGCGTACGTTATAATGATTCATTTACTTTGGAATACGTTGAGAAGGTAGGTTAAACGCGAAGTAAGTGACGAAGAGTATTCTCCTTATCGGATCATAATTCGTCCGAGATTTAACACAATACCTGAACTGGGTTATGTATGCTCAGAAATTGTTTCTTTGATTACTTTTCAATGCGTACTTTTTGTTGGCCTAAATGCGTACAAAAAACTAGACATAATAGTGTGCTTATATAAAAATTGCAATAATTCAAACTTTCAACAAAAGGCTCAACCCTTGTAATGGTAATTCTATTCAGCTAGAAGGCGTTGGTTGTAATTTTATACAATTACCATTGCGCCAGTCATTCGCAGAGACATCCTTGTGCTTGTCTAAAGAAATTATATATCATTTTGAAAAATAACAACAATAACAACGAGGCAAAAACACTTGGAAACATTAAATCAGTGTGAAAAAAAGCTCTTGGTTATTACAACTCATTCTTCGCAGTGAGTGTGGGAGATTGCAAAGAATCAGCTTATATATATATATATATACCTCTCTATTTTTCGTTATATTTTTCCAAAGATGTTTACTAAGGCATTATTATCTGCGTATAAAAGAAACCCAGCCAAAGGAGTTTTATGCAAATTGGCTTAAAGAAAATTTTTAATAATTGAATTTGTTTTTGAAACCATTTCGGTTTAAGAGACTATTTAAAATTTGTTTAAGAGTTTATTTAAGTAAATGCTTAAATTTCTTCGTTTGTTTAAGTCAGTACTTGCTCGAGAGAAGGTCGAGCTAAAGCGAAATCAAGCGATGAAATATCCGTAACCAATTTTTCTTCTTCATGTTAGTTCACATTGGTTTTTACAGCAATATTATGCTCAGAGTTGATTTTCAGTTTTCAAATCGAGTGACTTACCATAATTAGTTAATTTCTTATTAATAATCAATGGTGGACGCAGCTTGACCACATTTGAAAGGCTACGTTTTAAGCTATCATCAATCTTATAATGGGAAATGCATATCTTCCTCTGTTTCTTGTAGTTACACATCCAAGCCTCATGTAAGCAGGCTAATCGGATAGAAGGGTTACGTGCGTGTTAGTAATGGGAAATTATAAAAAGATCTTATAGATGGCTGAAAAAGCAACAAAACGACGGCCAAGAAAGGAAATTAAATATGTACAAATAGTTTGAAAGGAAATCAAACGAGCTCTGGAAAACCAAGCATCGAAGAGTCTTAGATTGAGATCTCAAAATTTCTTAGTTTAATTTTCCATTCTATACGTGGTCAAAACTAAATTTTCATTAGCATCTGCACCTTAAGGTAAATTCGAGTTTGCTCTATCCACCCCCAAAGGATTCGCGTAATCTTCATTGGCAAGCTATTTTGGGAGCAGTACATCGAAGTCACATCAGTAAAAGCTTTCAGCTATAAAAAAGATTTTTTGTTCAGTTCGGGATTGTACTTTCATGATAGAACTTCAGCTTTTAAAAAATGCTTATAGTGCGCATACAACATTTCAAAAAAAAAAACAAAAGCAGACTAAATTCGATTTTTTCTAACTGCCGAGAGCCTAGGCTCGGTGTAGAGTTGCATAGTAAGCGAGTGTCTGACCCAAAGACAGACAGAGGTTAAAGATAGTGCCTCGCCCTCACGTGGGGGGGGGGAGATATCCTCATATACGTATCTCCACTGAAACTCGATGTTTTCCTCGGGACGTTGAGTGTGCGTTCCCACACTCCGTGTGACATCGGGCATCGTGGGGTTACTCCTTCACGGCAGGTATCCACGTTAAGCACCTAGAGACATCTTCTCTTGTCTTGGAAATATCGAAAGCTTACATATACATCTACACAAGTGATTTTAAGGTTTTCCTGTGGGATTCGCAAAGGTTGGGCGTTAAAATTTGGATACCTTATATATTGAGTCTATTTTATGAGGAATTCTATCTTTTTAGAGTCACTGGTGGAGGCATTCTTTTAATATTTGTTTATTTTTAAAATATGCATATTTTTAGTACAATTGAAAGTGTCAGCTTTAACGAGCAGATAAGGCAACATATTCATTACCAAACTGTATACGTGAGCGTTTTTATCGGAAATCGTGTTCTAACTTCAAACAAATGCTTAAATAAATTCATTTTTCAAGCCTTTCTCAACTTAGATAATAGTAGAAAAATATGTAAGACAGCTGACGAATGGTTTAAGCTATAATTTTGAAAATTAGCAAAGTTATTGGGGATGATAAAAGGGAGGTCGAATCTTTATCCTCTCGTTCTTGTGAAATTCAACATATGCCCTATCGAAAATGTGCATTTGTTTGCCACTCTGCATGGGTTGTTGTACAAGCTGTAACCAAAGTGTAATTATAAAAAAACGTTATATTGTGAGTGCATGCATTAATCTTCAACTGCGAAAATTACGCACTTACAACACCGTGTAGGTTAATATTTAACGTGGGATCCAAACGACAGTGGGATACCCATCTCGTAACAAGAACCTGACGATAAAGCGAAACTTTGTGCACTAAAACAAAATTTTAGTTTAGGATTTTGGTGGAAAATTACCCGAGTGTCGTCAAGAGAGAAAATCGAACTGAGTCAATGACTGGATCGTTACGTGATTATTTACTTACAATATTCAAATTTATTGAAATATCTAAAAACATTCGCCATCATGGCGCATAAAATTTATTTCCGATCGTGTTCTTTCTATTGTATTCGATTTTCAAAGTTAAGCGATAGTAGACTCACGTTTGATCTATGCATCCTTAGAAGATCACCTGTGTGATCCCTTTCAAAATATCGTTATGTAGGGTGATCGATTTTTCCAATGATGGATAAGCGCAATGACTTATTTGTGTACTCACCGGTGTACACAAATTCATGCCTGAATGTTTCTTTTTTTTTTTTATAAATATAGTTTTAAATTACTTCATAAGGTAATAATGGTAAGTGCTGATGTACTTTTGTATTACACTTTTCGTTTCTTTATTAATTTTTTTCATAGGCACTTCCTGAAGGCATGGAGTTGTATTACATTTATTATTCCCTTTGTAACAATCAGAAATATCGCAGATTTTTGCAAAATGCAACTCCTCAAGATCGATGATGATTTTTAAATTCCCTTCTGTGTTGTTGTACTTCAAATCTCAAAAATTTCCATATTCAAAACTGCACATGTTGTCTTACAACTGCTTTTACACGAACCAAATTTGGATCAAAAAAAAAAAAAAAAAATCAATTTTAAGGACGGACATTAAGAGCTGTCTGCCATGGTAAACTTTCTATAGATAATTAAAAACTATCCCAGTATTAAACTTTATATAGAATATTTATAAATAATCATGATAGGCATGTTTAAGTGTCCGCAATTAGGGAAAGAAACGAAGTGATTTTCTTTCAGTTTGATAGGAAAATTTCTTCGGATGGCTTTGAAATGAGAAACCATAGCTCAGCCACCATAACGCTCCCAAAACGATGGGTATTTAAGATTCGTCTTAATATGGATCTGATTTCGCACTATTAAGTGTGCCTGTGTATGTGTGCGCTTTTTTATGATTTTTTTTATAGTTTTCTTATGAAACCGCAAAATGCATTTCATAATGCATTTGATGGACGTGTGTACATACATGGAGGCATGTTGTTACTGCTGTTGATTTATGTATTTATAGAAAGTTAAATAGAGAGTAATAGACGAATAGGTAGATATATATAAGAGTACAGAAACTCAAATTGCATTTCCTATAAAAATATATATAATATATGCATATCTGGTGTGCATTTTGTTGCACACTTTTATGTATATTTTATGACTTAAGCGAAATAGAAGCAGAAAAGAAAATTACAACAAAATAGAAATAAAGTTTTAAAAAAAAACGTATAGAAAATAAAGGCTGCTATACACTTATATATATATATATATATATATAGTTGTAAATAGAAATCATAGTAAATGAGAATTGGAACAGAAATAGAATAAAATATTGCAAGTAAACAACAAATAATATTTGGAAACAAAATTCAAGCAATTAACTCTAATTTTATGTACTCGCAGAGAATGGTTTCACAACACCTCACTATACACTAAGTTCATCAAAAAGTTCTCGTATTAACAATAAAAGGCTAAGAATTCACAAGTCAAACTACATTCATTTTTTACTATATTCATACATTTAAATTTAATTAAAAATTAAAAATTCTGGTTTGAAAATAAATGCAATGCAGAGGATGCCAGACTGGAAGTCATCCCCATTTTCGGATAGATCGTACAGTACAATGATTTCAGTAAACCCTTCGATTTAATTAGTCATAAACTATTGATATTCAAACCATAGGTTGCTGGCTTTCCTTCATCTCCTTATCGAAATGGATGAGCTTTTATCTTCATAATAAATCATTCAACAATAGATAAGAATCGCGACTAGCAAGACGGGCGGATTCAAATTTCAATACGGTAGACTTTACTTTACTCGGTTTGCTTTTGGTCGTAGGGAGTGTTTAGTCCGTAAACGCATAACGTTTAGCCGGTTGGCACAAAAATTCACTACGGTGCAATCAAATTCCTTTCTGCACTTCTTATTCTTCCTCGCCGTTACCGTGTTACAGAAATGAGAAACACCCCCAGTGGTTTGTCATTAAAAAAAAAAAAAAGGAAAAAATTCAAAGTTATTTTTCGTTCCATCACCGCTGAAGATTATCGTCATTCATGAAGTGCTCTTCAAGGCAGCAATATAAGACACCTTCGGTTTATTTCTCTTCGGTAATTAAGTTGAACTATACCTTAATACACGCTGATGATGTTGGACAGTTTTTCTCCTTTAGCTTGGAATTGCACTTTTATCTCCTACAAATCGATTTAAACACAGAGCTCATTACATTTTATGAAATTAAATGTGAGAAAATGCTAAAAGTTTCTCAAAGAAAAATTCGTTCACTTCTGAGAGTTCCATAGAATTGAACATTCGCTCATTGATTTAGAGATTTTCTTTAATCTGCCATTTCAGGTCACCATAAATAAATACTGCATGGTTGCCCAAGGCTAGCCTTTATTAAACTGTGATCCATATGTGCAAAAAATGTATATATGAGTTTAATGAGACTTATCTTGGAATATACCTCTATTGTAAGGTCTCCTTTCTATATGGATTGAATAGAATCCTTTTAAAAGCAATTTCTGTTCTTTTGTCCTAAGGAGTTAGGGTTGAAACCCTTTCGTCTCTTTGCCTGCTAATCAAATTAGTTCGCCCTTGTTAGCCTTATAGTCACTAGAAGAACGTAGATTTATTGTCGGTGTTTCTTTTTTGATGAATGGAACTAACCGACATTGCCAGATGAGGCAAACTTCAACATTCCTCTAACTGTTTTTATAGGAAATTGTCTTTCGAAAAGCTCAGCCAATGTAGATTTAACAGCTAGCTTTTTCAACCCACTTAGGATGCTTTATAAACATAGTAATGACGGCTATAGATAATACATTGCGATCTAATTAATCTTAATATTGGGACTCTTTAAATTATTTCGAATCAGCTCTTTTTTAATACGGAGGATGCTTTAGCTTATGTAATATTTGAAATGGCTTTTAATCTCTGAAACTTTGTATTGTTCGCCGATTAAACTGAATAAGTTTCACTATTGCCAGTTGGCAAGCTTTTGAACGTTTACAATGGTTTTAGGGTTCACTTTTAACTCGTATATCTGCCTCTGCACTAGACGTGTACATGCTTTTTCCCCTTTTTCTGTACCTTGAATTTTATTCTTTTTGTTTGTTGCGCACACTTGTGTCATAATATTTAATATCAGACTTATTTGTAAAACTCAGCGTAATCAAGCAGCATTTCGTGTGTAAATAAATAAAAAAAAAAACATGAGAATGAGGTTTAAAGACCACTAACAATTTATTTTGGAACATTTACATTTAATTGATTCAAAGAGGTTACTGTTTTACCGTTTTAAAGGCAATGCAAGATTTTCTATATTTTACTACGACTTGTTTTGGCAAATTTCACGATCGTCTGTCGCAACTTTGATTAGTGATTTTATAAAATGCGAAAAGATGTTAATAGCGTGGACTGGTTGTTTGGTCGTAAAATAACTCATTTCTTAGCTTAAATGGCGTTTAATTGGACAATCACGTTTTCCTTTCTACGTTTCAACTTGGTTTGAACACCCAAATATTCTACATTTTGTAAACAGTATATGCATTTACATTTATTTGCTATAAAACTGTAAAAATACATTTAATTGAATATAGAATAAATATCGTAGACGTGAAGTGAGGATTATTGTGATGCGAAAATCAATATTGCATAAGCAACTACGTGTAGGCGAACAAAAAATCTACAAAGCACTCGTAAGCATTTCATTCAATAGGTAGCATGGAACTTTTGCCTAGATTCATTTCGTCCTATTTAGTTCATAGTGTAAAAAAAAAAAAATCGGAAATGCAACCCACAATAGATGTTAAAAATCATAAACAGCGTTGGGTCCAAGATTGTAGCATGACGACTGCTATATCTAACAAATATTTTCCTCACATTTATTTATTTATTCATTTTTCAATCCGACCACTTACATATCAGCTGAATAAGGCTACTAATTAATAATTAAACAAACAACAATAACGCAATATTCAATGCCGCAAAACGTAACCCCAAGTTGCTATAAACACAGGTTTCTATGAAATTAAACAAAACCACCAAGTAAGCACCATCCTGGCTCGTTATACCGTGTTTTGAGGCTTTATCAACACAATGTTTACTAATAGACCATTTACCCATTTATTGATTCCTGTCATCATTAAGATGTTTACACAGCCAGCTTCAGCCAACAAGGCCAAAATGTAAAGCAAAATAGACTACCTCCTTCAAAAAAGAATGGCAACAGATGCTAGAGGCGTGAGTAACTTCCCTTCTTTCTATCAACAAAATTATATTAATTTACCAGCTGATTATGAGATATTCAACCTTTTTGCTATAGGTCTTATTGATTGGTGTGGATTTTGCTCCAATGCCGCCTTTAAAACGTTGTCCTCGAAGTCGGAAGGTCATATCTCCAGAATGTAACTTTGAAAACCAATTTTTAACTGCCGGGTCAGCTATCAGCTCTTCATCGTATACGCTGCATATTTTTCAAGCTGTCGCTTTAGTGCTATCGCTTTGTTTAAATTCCCAAAGCATGACACGTCGAATATGCACTTTTTGACTCTCGATTTCAGAGGTTAAGAAAAGCAATTGAATGTAACATGTAGCACATAAAACAGTTGAGGGAAAACCTCATCTGTATAATGCAAGGCAAAGCTCGTTTCTAGATTCTAACTGCCTGCATCGTAAGTTATTTATGACTCGACCTAATATATTAAAGTTGATGCGGATTGAGTAATAAACAGTTTTAAAAGTTAAAAAGCTGCTGCCAGCATGCGGCAGGAGAAATGTCCAGCGCTATTAACGATTATTAAAAAGCTTTGTGGTTTATTGCTTTGTTAAGGCACTTTTTATTTGAAGTTGCTGAAATTGCGCAAGTATTTTCGAAAATTATCGAATAATTTCCATATGTTCGATGCAATTATCATATAGAAATATATCAAAGATTATATAATCTTGCGTACTTGCGTAGACGGCGTTTAAATAATCTGCAGCTAGGATGGAAAAACATCATTATATCGTTTAATGGCAATATACCTAAGAAGGGCATATGTTTAAAAGGGAGGTATTTTTAAAAGAGAGATGCAGTTATGTGAAATACTTTACGACTGCGCAACTAACTTGCTATGATGGACACAGGATGATAATTATTTTATGAAAGTCAGTTTTATAAAATGTTGTTTTATTTATTTTTTATTTTTTTATATAGACTTGGGTTTTATGATTTTCCAGCTGCTATAGAATATTGCGCTGATCCGATCTCACGTCAAAGAGAACGAAAATTAATATCATTCTTGCTCCTTTTTTGGTTTTCCTTTTTGTTTTGCCATTTAATCTTGATTTTTCTGTAGAAATTTCAGCACTTCATTTATATTATATGATAAAAAAGTGAAGAAATCAAAGTAGCAGCAGCAGCAGCAGCTTTCTGGCTTTTAGTTGTGGTTGAATGTTGTTTTAGTTATTTGGTTTGTTGTTGCTATTGTTGTTGTTGTTGTTGTTGTTTTACTTCTATAAAGAGACTACAAAATTGAAATTTTTTGTGCGTCATACCATGAAAGCCTTTTATGAGGTAATGCAGACACGATTAGAAAGAGAGAGCGCTTAGGTATGTGTGTCTCTGTGTATGGGTACGTGGAAGTGGATAAATTAAAAAGGGGGCACCCTGTCAAGTTACAAAACGCTTTATGTTGCACGCAATATAGTACCAAGACCATGGAACCATAGCTGACATGTCCGCCAAATATGGTGTTGGCCGATACAACATACAACTGCCTAGCAGTAAAGTATGCCTTCCTGAACATCTAAGTGCATACAAACTTACATAGAGCACAACTCTTGTGGAAAATCTGTCTGATGAATTGGTCGCTTACATGGAACGTTGAACATTCTTTCATAAATCTCGCTGCGAACTACAAGAAAAGCAAAGCAAAACAAAAACAAAAACAAAACAAAAATACTAACAAACTCTCTCGTAAAAACTGCCATTTGCCCATTTTTATTATTACAACACATAAACACACACACATACACACAAACATATATATATATATATATATATATTTATATATATGAACAATATATAAAATGACTTAAATATGTTAAAAGTTCAATAAACTTTGCTACGAATTACTAAAGCTGATGCTGATATTGTTGTTGATGCGGCCCGTTGTTGTACGAAATATATTGTATGTATTTTCACATTTTTCGCCAGATGAAATTCTTGCTTTCTTTCCTTTCTTGCTTGAATGCAAAACTATTTTTAAACAATCTTTGTAGATGAATATACATATACATAAATACATACATACATACATAGGTACATGTATGTAGACACTCACACGTGTATAATCCTGAATAAGTTTTTGTATAGAAGCAAAGCAAACTGGCAGTCAACGCAGGCCACAACAAGCATTGTGGAATTCCCTTACAAATACTTGAACGATATAAAAGGCAGACAGACGAACACACGGACAGACAATTTTTTTGGCATGCTTTCAATTTTCTCTCTCTTTTCGTGGACACTTTTATTTACGTTTATATATCCACATGCACTCGAACGCTCTTTTACGTACGCCTTACATCTTCTAACACAAATTAGAAAATGCAATTAAGCAAAAATGACATTAAAAAAAAAAAAAAAAAAAAAACAACAACCTAATGTCATCAGCTAAAATCACATTTTACAATTTTTGCGAAATTCCTTATAATATACAATACGTCGTTCATACAAATTTATAAGGCGTTCACGCGGCTTCTTAGGCCCCCGTACAACTTTTATATATGCGGCATAAACATATATATGAGAGAAGTTCAAAAATCGATTAGTCACTGTTACCGAACCATGCAATTGTCAAAGATTATTTTTCACATAATATAGCCAACGTTCATTTTTATACATTACACACAGCTGCACAATATTTTTCTTTTCCTTCCCGCTCTTTTTCATTTGTGTTTTGTTTTGCTAGCGCTTAAAAAACGAAAAAAAAAAAAAAATAAATAAATAAATAACGAGGAAAAAACAGATCTAGCGGTTCATATATAAGCTTCGCATCTTCTATGCGAGAGCGAAAAAAAAATCGAGGCAATTTACTATTACCTGAACTTTTGATTAATTAACTGTTTAATAGTTTGCCAGAATTTGCCGGTTCGAGTAATATATTTGTGTAGGGGTTTGTGCACATTACGTGAGTACCGCGTGTGTGTATGTTTTTCGTAGTTTTCAAATTATGCAATTTTTTAATAAAAATTTAAGATTGATGAGCGCTGCGTGAAGAAAAATAGGAAATT
This sequence comes from Glossina fuscipes, assembly GCF_014805625.2. Classification (NCBI taxonomy): domain Eukaryota; kingdom Metazoa; phylum Arthropoda; class Insecta; order Diptera; family Glossinidae; genus Glossina; species Glossina fuscipes. The sequence goes on from NW_023998416.1 coordinate 13,843,399, forward strand.
GTGCTAACTAATATAGAAATAAACGCTAATGCGCACTAACAAAAAAAAAAAAAAAAAAACAAAAAGGTGTACCCACCTTTAGGAAGAATTTTGGCAAATCCGCAATCTCTTGCTTTCTTTTTTACCTCTTATGTATGTATAGAGCTTTGAAATGCTTATTATTACATTAATGCCAAGCCCGCCCGGGTCAAAAGAAGGCAATATTTCTTACATACACGATGTGATGTGATTTTCACTTCACCAATTTTGATATAAAACGTATTTGACATATTTTTCAATGTTCTGTAGCGTAGAACTTTATTTTTAAACACATTTTTTTAAACCACAAAAAATGCTAACAGAAATTCTTCCCTTTTGATCGAGTTCTTTGCGTGGACGTCATGATTCAGCCGTGGCAACCGAACTTTCACAAACGTTCGCCAATCGCTTACTTATGCATTATGTCAAGTCATAGAAAGCTTCTGTAACTTTTCCAATTTCTCCAAATGACGGCAGACTGTTGTTTGCGATGCTTTCAATTTTCTTGCAGTATCTCTTGTTTATTGACGTGGATGTTTTTTTAAAAGGTCGCCGCCAAGACCCGAAGTCGTATCTCCAGAACGCAGTTTGGAAAATCAGTTTCTAAATGGCTGCTCACGTAATACATCTTTACCGTACAAGCTGCATATTGTTCCAGCTATCAAGAATTAAACAATTCCCAAAGCATCACATGGCCGAAAATTAGTTCGTCACTCTATTGTAAGCGTTGTGAACAACAGTTAATGAAACCAAAAATTCGTTTGTCTTTTTAGCTTATAGTAGATTGACATAATCGAAAGCTGTCCATGACTCGAGGCAAAATTTAAATTTAACAGTGATCTTTTGAACGATGCTCTGTTATGAGTAATAGTGTATATTATTTTAGGCAGGACAATTTTCAAAGTCCCATAAAAAATATCCCAAAGTAGCACTGAACATTATCTGGATTGAAAAGATGATTGATTCAGGATTGATTTAGTCACTGAATAAACTTTTGTTTTTTTAATCTCATATTTGAAAAAAATTTTTCAAACCATGTATTATATAATTAACATAAAGACAAGTTTTGTTTATAATACTTTTTGATTTTTAAATCCTTTCCCGACTTCGTTTAACAGACCCCTGCTCATTGTTATCCATGCCTCCGCTAAAATTTTTAGATTGTGTCTTTGCTAATTCTATATGTGCAGCCTATTATTATTATTCATTTAGGCAGAGGAATAAATTCTAATTCATCTAAGGCTATCGGTTTTATTGAAAACTCTACCCCACCTACATACCTACATACTTGTGCACGCAGTCACACAAAATGGACTGTAACAAAATTTATTTTCAATCCTTCAGTTTACCTCAAAAAAAAGGTTATATAAAAAAAAAAAAAGAAAAACAATACGGACGAAATTTGCATTGATTCTAATCAAAAAGAATTATTGGAAAGCGAATCTATACTTGTGTGACAATGCATTTTGATGTGAATGCTCAGATAACCGCTATGAAGCTGAGAGTATATGAAATATACGAAGAGATCTCAACAAGGAAAACGTAACAAAAATTCCGAAATATTCCGAGTTCTGAAAGAGAAAGTAATATAAACGCGACAAACCCATGGAAACATTGGTTTATGGTACAGTTTGCCAAAAATTGCAAGATTGCTACACTTCATGAGGACTGCTATTGCATATCGTTCTAAAGATTTTTCAGTCTCAACCGCGTAAAGCAATGTACAGGGAGTCGCAACAATTGAATTCCCGAAAGTTGTTTAAATGTTTTTCTTTTGTATACCGAAAAGCTAAAAAACGAATCCTTTTATTACATTAAAAAGAACATATGTCTTTTCCTCTTTCGAAAACAAACACCTTCATTACTATCCACATAAAAAGGACTTAAAACTACTGCAGGCACAAAAATGTAAAACCGTCGCACACTTAAACGTCAAACCAATTATGAAAAGCTTTTGCAATGAAAGAAGAAAATCATCGTGTTATCGGGCTTGCTTTGACTATTTGAAAAGCCATCATTCGTAAACAATGCATGTTGTTTTTATGCAGAACACAAACAACTCCTTTTCGATTGTTTAATTTAATCTGATTGATTATAGTCTCGGATTACATATTCAAATTGATGCATAATTTTTGAACAAGTGTTATCGTGCACTTGTTTATTGTGTAACATGCAGACATTTGCATGCTGCCATACACATATACAACTGCCATTGTCAACATACAAGCGTAGTTTCTGATAAAAGAGTTTGTGTCATTTGCAAAAAGTTTTAATCCCTAAACAGCGCCTCACAAAATTACAAGTTATTTCGATCATTTGTTTGCGAGTCAAAGCGATTCTGTTGATGCTGCGTATGTTTATATTCGATTAACCCTTAAATGCATAGCGAACTATAAATGTTAAAAAACCTCATAGCTCTATATGTATGTAACAACCTTTGAAGTGTTTTTTTTTTTTTTTTTATTTCATCAGCTATCTATTTTATCGTTTCCGAACTCAACTGGAATCTTTGACAGTTTATTTCTTTATCTGTGGCGCGCTGTCTGAGTACAAAATAAAAATTCAAGGATTTAAACGTTAAAACATAGCACTGTTTAGTTTGAAAAGTATTAAAGCAATTTTTCTATGTTGAACGCAACTTTTCGCCTGTGATCTACTAATTTTAAATGTGGACGTACGGACGCCAATGATGGTGAACATGCGAGATGCGCAATCCGGTGATTATGCTAAAAGGCATAGAAAAAACAATTGTTTAGAATTACTTTCCGTAATCGAAAAGTAAAGTTGAAGTAGATAACTGACATCCTAACGGTACCAAAGAGGCAGTTTACAGTAACTGAAAGCCGTTTTTCAAACGTACGCCCCGTTAATTTACACAAATTATTACTTATTCGAAGGCGTGGAAAAATTGCATGAAATCAAGTTCGAATTGTTGCCCTACGCATCACCTTCTCCACATCTGACACTCAGCGAAAATTGTCTACTTGCATATCTCTACATGATGCTAGAGAGGGAAATATTTGGCGAGAAGATCTTAACAAATCATTCCATAAGAAAGCATCGAAATGTTAGAGAAGCTGCAAGAACCGATTGTGTAGCTTTTCAAGCAAATTCTGTTAATGAGTAAAACTCGAATTTTACAAAAAAAAAAGAAAAAAACGAAATGTGTGTCTTTTTTACTTAATCTTAGCGATGTATTATTAACCGCTCCGGATGTATTAGATTTATGCAACTGCGCCTATTAAATACATTCGCTATTGACCGACATATATATATATATATTTATATATAGATACATATGAACATGCATATACATGTGTATTTGCGTTTGTGTGTGTTTGCACATGGAATAACAAAGCAAATGTACTTCCCAATGGTGGGCATAATAATACCATATCAATCTTGCTGTAGACATAACAAAAAGGAAATTTTTACCAAATCACCAAACTAAGCAACTGCCAAGTCATTCATTCGCAATCATTATAAACAATAATGGAAAAATGTGTATGTAAAAAAACTATAAAGAAAGATACTCAGCTACCACTATTACCTGCCAGTCAGTTTAGAACAGGAACAAATGTAAGATTCTAAACTCCTCTGCATTTATACTCACTCGTACATTCTATTTTACTCTAATTTCTGACAGCCGACATTATGTAGACACACAGTGCTAGACTGACGGACAAACATACAAATCCAATGAAAATCAGGAAGTAATTTTTGATAGTTATTCTCCATGTACAACATGTGTTAGTACATAATTCATAAGCTAACACGTACCGCATGTACATGTGAGGAGGAAAAAACCCACATACTCACTGGATACATCTCGTAGTAAACTTTTTCCCTATTGTCCCGTATAAAGTCGTTGCAGTTGCACTCGTTGGTTTTATTGTTCAATGCAGCGTTGAAAATAGTTGCGCATATACAATAGATGATGTGATGACGTACGGGCTGCGGCTATGTGAAATCGACTAAAAGGTTTGTTTCGATATCTGAACATTACTGCGTACTGCGCGATGTCAGCATGTTTGTTTTTTCTTTTTCTTTTAAAAAAGGTATTGATATTGTTAGATATTTATCATGTACACAAATATACAGATAAACGCACGCATATATATGCCGTGTATGTAATTTAATACATTGCCATCAAAGTCGGTTGATGGATGTAGGCCTTTGTATACGATCAGCTTTTAACTGCAAATTTTCTTTCTTTCTTTCTTTCTTTCTTTCTTTCCTGCATATTGTCAGGCAGTCAGCCATCCACTCAATCCTATTGTATCCTTTTCCTTTTTTTTTATTTTATTTTATTTTTTTTTTGTTTTTCTCTTTGAAACATCACCAACAATGTGTTTATCATTATGATCGTACACCGACCGACTACAGAAGCACCAAAAAGCCCTCATTACAGTTAATGATGGAAATTCTAAACAAAGCCAAATCATTTGCTATTCCTTTCATTGCAAAAATCATCAGATACAAGATATGGTATGAATTTATCTTTCATGTATGTAGATTAGCAATCGTCTACTCATTGTAATGATTTCATTTTAATGGGAGCATACTATACTACATAATACATGTAGGAGACGTTAATGGAAATGAAAAATTAGTAAATACTCAACGAAAAACGTTTTATTTAAAAGAAAAAAATCACACAACCTTTGTAGTATCTCTCGTAGGGCAAAGGTAAAACGGTAAATAAGTCCTATTGAACGTATAAGCATTCAAAATGTATATATAATGAGAAAAAAGCAGACAACAGGAACAACAGGGAAGATTAGGTATGAAACATTTTTGAATGTTATGAAGAAAAATTACATAGCCGTAGAAGTATTCAACTTGTAGCTATTTTAAATGTATTCATGAGCAGAAAGGACGAAAATTATTAGATGTACAGCTGCAAGTTCGATATGTAAATATAACGAAATCATTAGTTAATAATCATTCTTGCTTTTCATCGCCTTGAAAACTTCTTACAGCTTTTATGGACGTTAAAGCTCTTTTGTTTGAGTTGCGGAATCGTCATATGTAAGTGCATCACAATTTCGGGCACATTTGGATAGCGCACACACACACAGGCATACCCTGATATTTGGAAACTTTTCATGTGATTATCTTTCTTTATCGATTGAAAGTATTTCTTCGATATACCAAACGAGTTGTGACTGGTTTACCTGAAATACATCTAGCAGATCGCAACGGCCACACATTTACATGCATACAATATCCTGGTATCTGGAAATTCGTCAGAATAAATCACAGGGCTGTCTTCCTTTGTCACTTGATATCGGAAAGCGAATTTTGACCGGTATGCAACGGCCGCTTGATTCCATAATTTTTATAATTAAATTTATCAAACCAGTATAGAGAAGAATGTTTCGAGTGAGATTTGACGAACGACGACTTATCATCATCTTTCTAAGAAAAAGGTATTTTCGCATCGAAATTATTAGGTAAACCTAACAAAGCTTCACATCGATTTTTTAACTCTCGCCTTATAATAAAAAAAAGGACTGTTCACGACTTATGAAGCCAGCGTCGTATAGCTGCTACGAAACTTCCCGCCAGAGCCTTTCCGAGCAGCCGGCAACGAGACTCTCACCGTGCAAATTCTACGACAGAATAAACTGGAGTCAGCGATTCCACGCAAAGAAAATCTTCTGGACTGCTTAACCTACCACTTATACCGGAATGACGCCCTATGTTCTAATGGAGCCCGGATATTGCCATGATATCGGTAGCAATACGCGAAGATTAAAAAGCGAAACTATACACATGGTCTCGGTAAGGGTTCACTAATACTTGAAGGAGCTGTTAGAAACATACCGAGAGACCTTAACCTTTTAGGGACTTTTTGCGAAGAATTTTTATATGATTTTGATCAATATGATCAAACTTGCCGAAATTCGCTGAATAGAAATTTGCTAATTGCTGATGTTATTGTTACTTAGGGCTAAAATGGAATTAATCATCAAAATAATCGATGAAACCGTGCTGTTTCAATGCCAATAAGGTGTTCTTAGGATAGGGTTGGATTAATGGCTTAAAAACTGTCTTTAAGCCACATGTTGATACCTTATGGAAATTTGTCTATGTGTGGGTTATACGTTCCCATTTATTAATGCAATTAAGTAGCGATAAAAAACAGTATCTACCGCATAAGCACTTACGCCTTTATTCGTATATATATTTGTTTTTTGCTGTTGTTGTTATTGTTATCTTTTTCTTTATCTATCTACAGAATTTTAGAAATTTTTTTGCTTTTATATATGTACTTCAGGCGCTTAATCACAATAAATGTGGTCATACAACATTTATACATTTAGGTGAGGAGGTACTAAATGCAGTAAAATTTATTTTGATGTTGTTGTTGGATTTCAATGTTTTGCCCGTTGCTGTTGTAATAAATGTTGTAGTTAGAGTTACGTTTGAGTTTATTATGCAACACCACATCGTTGAAATATACTACTCAATGTAATATTCACCGCTGCGATGCAAAGAAAAAGAGACAAACAAACAAACAAAACAAAACAAAACGAAACTAACTAACAACAAAGTGCATGAAAGCATGCAGAACAAAAAATCAAACGACCTTAAAAGAAAACTAAATGGAAATATGAAGTTACCCCAATGCGCGGATAGAGCGGCAAAGTGTGATAGAGTGTGATCGATCGATTGAGCGAGAGAATTTTGCAGAATATTTCAAGAGAGCACAATTTTCAAATAACAAACAATTTCAGATATTTCCAGTTCCGAGCAGCAGAAACAACAACAACAACAACAACAGCAACAATAATAATAATAACGATAAAAACATTACAACATACCACTAGATTCTGAAAAATGTTAATGTAACATTTCTATTCCTCTTATTATTGCTATTGTTGCCCCAGCGCTATTAGTTAGTCAATGCTGCTGTTGTTTTGCTTTTGTTGATATAGTGCTGTTTTTAACTTTTCATAATTCTTTTTTTTCTTTTTTATAAGTGTTCGTTTGCACGTCTGTTATGTTTTGTATGGAATTGGGTCTCTTTCTATACGAAAAAAAAAAAAAAGTGTTGGCGGTAGTATTTTGTTCTCCCTCTTTAGCCAGCATTCATTCATTTCTCTTATCTCCTCTAACCGTTAGCGTACTACTCTACTACTATTCGTAGTGTCTGCGTTGGTTTTTTATTTATTTATCTGTTTTTTTTTTCGCCTTTTCTACTTTAATATATTTATGTGCTTTGTTTTTGTTGTGTAATAAAGAGATAACGGCATTTAATGGCTGAATGAGTGCTGTAACGTTTTAAAAACTAGCAAAAAAAGAAATGAGAAAATTGATATAATTTTGATACGATTCTTGAATACGCTTTAATTCTTGTGTAAAATGTATGGGAATTTAAAAGCTTTTGAACAATATAATCACATAACCAACTTCATCCCTCTTCTTTCAATACCAAGAACACAGTTAGCACCAACGTTGTTGAAACGTTAGGGCGCAGCGGTATAAGGATCGAAATGTTGACCATCTTAGACGAAAATCCTACATAGTGGAAATGCTACACGAAATTTCGATAATTCTTCGAAATTAGAAGGAATGCGCGTGAAACTAATCATACCTCGCTTTTAACTATGGACATCAATGGGAATCGTGAACAATAAGGATTGCAATTTAAAAAAAAAAAGAAAAGAAGCAAAATTTCATGTTTACCGGAGCGTATTTCTGATAAGTGCAAGCGGAATGATAAAATTATCATACTGCATTCTCTGAAAGATTTGCAAAAATTGCAAGTTGCGCAAATGCAATTTTATAAATATGCGCGAGTGTATATGTATGTATGTATATGTATATATATATGTGTGTGTGTGTATATATATATTGATGGTTGCTGGAGAATGTTTGCGCGTATACCATAAAAAACCGGGTGCGCACCTAGCAAAAAGCTACGCAAGAACCTCTCTTCCCAAATAGACACCGCCGTTCGTTCCGTTAAAGCAAAAATTGACAGAGTTTAGAAAAACAACAAAAAAGGAACGGTCATCAATTCAAGTTTTGCCTCATATATCTACATATTTAATACGAGCACGCGATATGCGTTACAATCAAATGTCGTGGAAAAATTTGTAAAACAACAAAAAACCAAAAAAAAAAAAAACAAATCTATCTTGAAAAATTGCAAAAATCAACTAAGCATTAACGAAAATATTTAACCGAAACTTATCGATGATAAGAATCTAAAAAAAAGCTGTTTAAGGTTTAGAGAAACATAAAATTTATTACATTTTTGTTTAAAAGGCAACATTTTTTTTAATTGAATTATATCTGTTTACTTGGGCTATACTTATATAGCATATAATGGCATTGCTTTACCATAAACTCAACAAAATGTCGTCATATTTAGGCAAAACTTTACAAAAAGCATTCAACGATTTTTTTTTTTTTTTTTTTTTAATTGCATATCTTTACAAACATTTATTTATCCACACAAGTTTCCGCTGATTGATAGATTGTGTTTCACGGGAAACGAATTATTATCGTTTCGCTTCTTAAATCGCAATAAACAAAACACAATTTTAATAATAATAGTTAATAATAATAAAAAAAATATTTTTTTTTTTGTGCTTTTTATATAATCATTTCATCGACGTATATTTCCTGAGAATTCTAGTTTTTCTCCTTATTTTTTTTTTTAAGTTTCTATCGTCAATTGTAATGAGAAGTGGAGACAAATAAAATTTATGCTCAAGTAATTTGCATTTTAAGGTAAACAGCAATTTTTTTTTTTATTTTTTATTTTTTTAAACATTTGATTGATAACTTAATAATCATCAAGCTTCGGAAAACGGAGACACATTTTTCCTGTGTACAGTTTTCAATGTGCGTGTTTGAGGTCAAGTGTCAAAGAAAATAATCCATGTCGATTTTGAGATAATCTCCTTATTAAGAAAATGATAGACAGATGCTCTAAATGTTTTTTTTTTTTTTTTCAATTTTGTACAATTTAATGTTTACAGTTTCTAGTATTTGAATGATTTGAACGCATTTCAATCGAGGCTAGAAAGACTTGTTATTTCTCTCAGGTTGATTAGCATGGTGCGCCTACACATAAACAGTAATCAGAATTTTCGATATTGGTAAGGAGGAAGGGAAAAAAGGAGGGCATGATTACGACGCTGGCATAATAGAAAGCAAGTCTTAAGGAGATATTGTTCTAAAAGATGTGTCAGCAAAAATAGATGACAGTGTTGGCGTAAGCTTATGGTAGACTATGCTGCTTGAGAAATCGTGAGGGGATGTAAGTGTACACATAAGATAATTAGCCATCATTTTGTAGGACATAAACTCCTTAAAGAGTTGAATATTTAAGTTATAATTCAAAAAATATTTGTTTCGAGACAAAGCGTGGTAAATTTAAAAAATTCAGTAAAGCCCAGAAGTACCCACAATAATAGTGTGATGGTTCCATTTAATCGGGATGTTTCTCAAAGATTTTCCAGAGAGCCGAAACCAAGAAATTTATAAATATTTTGAGTCTTTCTTTGCTTTTCAAACTTCTTTACTTGTCTTGGCGGGCTCATTACCGGTGTATTAGGGTAAGGAAGGGGAAAAGCAGCAGGCGATGCGGTGGCCCACACTGTACCCTTGGCATAAATGATGATGCCTTGTATGACTGTCGGGGTTTCACATTTACCTTTGAGCTTTCTATAGATAAAAGTTTTCCTTCCTTCGCTTTTTGACTCTTGACGCTCCCTTTGTGCCCTTAATTTTTTCCTTTTTCTACCTACCACTAAGTCCTTAATTAATAATTTCAAATAACATAATACCGATTCTAGATCGACGTAGGAGCTGGTGTAAGATATGTAATGTCGACACATAGTCGACATAGGAGTGAGTGCAAAGCGTTAATTTCCGTTCCAATTATCACGGACGGTTTGTAGCTCGTATTTTGCTATTTATTAAGGTGACCAATCTGTATGCTGAGACGTCCAATCCACAAAGTCTCTCTGCCCATAAAGTCTAATAGTTAAGTTGCATATCCATTTTCAACTTTTTACCTCTTACATGTGTTGCTCTCGCAGCACAACTGCAGAAATGACCGGCAGTCCGTATCGTCATGCTAAATATATTATCTACGCAGGACAATGTCATGTATGCTTCGTAGCTTAAGCGTACTTTGTATTTGAGGGGTATAAGATATAAAAATAGCCTTTATTATTATAGTGCATAAGTGTGTAGGCCACTTGAGTCAAAGGTATATCACAACAGCAAGTATGTATATGAAAAATAATAATATTGCTCTGGTATGCAGACCAGATGTAGATAAGATGTGCATGTAGCAAAATTTCCCTCCATATACGGAAAAAAGGAGCCCATTGCGATGCGAAATTGTTAAAGAAGCATGGTCTTCATTACAATAAATACCATATTTTTCTGAAAATTAGGAAACAAAATCAGTTGCGACCTCTAAGTACGGAAATAGGCCGCTTTGAAAGAGATTATGTAATAATGGACACCAAGAAACTTGAGTACCATTCAGTTGCTCAAAGATCGACTGATAGTTAAAAAGAATGCTTTCTATATCAGAAAGCAAATAATTATTTATCCAATGTCAATGATCCCAAATAACCGGTATCTGTTGAAGTCTTGCACTTGGAATGCCCTAAAATGTCAATTTGAAGCAAGTGTAAAGGCTTAAGTGTTTATATGTTGGATTTATTTAGACCAAAGAAATAAAACCCAAGATACCCTATAAAGGAAAATGTAATGTTCGAAAAAAGTAAGAGAAACAAAAAAAATCTGAAAACAATGTTTAAAATTCTTTTACAACCTAATGGTTCGTTGCATGGAGTGTTTTTTATTATATTCAACAGATGCTCTTCAAGGGAAGGAAGTCGAAATAGATATTTACGAATAGTGGTTCGATGCTCACCTATGTGAACCTTATTTCAGATATTTCATTGAATTCATCATTCAACAGTCAACGAGAGGCAAATGAATATGAAAAGCCATGCGATTTCAAAAGAGGCGATAGAGAAAAAAAAGGGAAGAATATCATAAGGGACTATTTTTTTAAAACTTTCATGAGCAAGTGACTGGACGGAGGGGGCACAAAGTAGGCATTTGGCGACGGCGATCCATATCTTTCTTTGCTTACCTTTGTAGATAGATTAATTACCCACAAAAGTCATACTCAAGCGTGACAAGTCACCACTCATTTCACACAAAATTAGGTTAAAACTTCATAAAAGAGAATTATACACTCAATAAGTTCGTAGGACAATAAACAGATGCATGGCGAATCGACAAGATTTTTTGATAGCATCAACCTGCAACCGAAAGGTGGCAAGATTCCATAATAACCCAAACAATGGTTACAATCATTTTAGTAAAGGTACATTTGAACGCTTTACAGAAACATAATTAGCGTGACGTATTATTTAGAATACCTATTGTGAAGCACTTTAATTACAAGTATTGCCATACAGCCGACAATGACCTTTTTGGTCTCCGAAAACATCTTATTGACGTCAAAAAGTCGATCCACTGTTTTAGATTGATCAAGAACATACCGTTCACGAGTGTTTCTGATTGCTACAAAGGCAATGACAAATTTGATATGCTTCCATGCTTCGGTAATGATTATAACAAACAACACAAACCAGTTCATCATCAATGAGCCAAACAAGATGAGCCACTTTTTGTGTTCCTTTCTAGAAAAGGCGATAAGCTTGCTTATGACATCCTTAGTAAACAACATAAGCTTTACTGTCTTCCAATATGCTCTCAAGGTAAATGCAAATATGAACACAAGAACAAATTGTTCGCTCATATTTTCTATTATAGCAATTAATCCCTGCAAATTTCACAAAGTATCAAATTCGTCATCGTTTTTTTTTTTTTTTTTGAAGAATTTTAAAAAGTGCTGATGATAATATTTTTACTTTTTGCTTTTTTCTGTTTTGATCCACTTTCATTATTTTACAGCAGCATACCCCAAACCTGATCTACGGCAACAATCCTTTCAAGGCAAGTTTCTATCTACAACTTCTATGTATAGCTTTGCTTATAACTTGTACTTGTTCACACTGTAATTGTTATACATAAAAATTCTTTATTTACGGGTTCAAGTTGTTATGTTCAAGAAATTTGTGTTATATAAAATTTTATGAACTAGAATTATAATCGCTCGCCGTTACAATAAATTATTAAGTTTAACAAGTTAGTAGTTTGTAAGCGTTGTCTATAAAAATTGCTTTGACATTTATTTAGAAGGAATCGAATCGTTTTACCAATTTAATCAACGATTGCAACAAAAAATTATACGCATGTGTAAGAGCAAAAAGTTGTAATTATATCGACAAGTTGACAGACAGCAACTTACGACGACGAGAAGTTTTCACAATTTATAATTTCTTAACAGAAAGTTAGTTGTTAATGAATATATGTAAATACTATCCCCATGGATACGAAACAAGAAAAAACAAGATTTCTTTTTAGGCTTAAATGGCGGGCAAGCGTCAGTTGCTATCAGTAGCTGGTGCTGGTGCTGGTGCTGCTGCTACTGTCACATTGCGGCGTCTCTTGCAAACTCCAAGCTATGCTTGTCAATCAACACTTGTTATTATGATTTGATTATTATCAAATCACCCGGCACTGTTAGCAGAGATCAATGATGATTTAAACCAAAGCCTGCAATTACTATCAAATGCCAAGCAGATAAAAATTTATCTCTCACAACAATAAAAGCCTGTTACAAAAGGAAATAGAAAATCAACTGTAATGTGTGTATGTTCGTTGCTTGAATTCATCAATTATTATAGCGCTTTTCCGTTTGTGTTAAGATCTTTTATTTTCCTCAAAATATAACTTAAATGTCTCGATAGTTTTGTAAAAGAATAAAAGAAAAAAATATAAAAAAAACGAGGGCACATACACATAATATTTATAGGGTGCTTTTCAAATCATAAAAAGGGCCCTTTTTTTTCTTTTTTTTTTTTTTAAGCAAGGCAAGGTGACAACATCTTATCTTAGACATCGCTATCGACACCAACTGTCACCATGACTACTACTACTACTACTAGCATTTTTCCAGCCAGCTTGATTTTTCTTACATCCCATGCATGCATGCAGACTAAATCAATTTTTTCCTAAAAAGAAAAAAAAAAAAAAAAAATCTCAAGAGATAAACTGCGTGTGGAAAACGTATGCAGATGCATATTTATTTTATCTGCATAATTTTGTGGTTTCTATGTTAGATGAACGACATTATTTGTTTGTATGCCAAACCAAGTCAAGTCATGATTAAAAGAGTCTACACTACAAAACAACGCTCTATTCAATGCTTGGCTGGAAGTTTTTGTCTCATTGCTTAGTAGCGCGGCTTGGTATATATATAATCTCTTGTATATGTATGTATTGTCAATTATCTTAGCGTATGTATATATGAATAGCAACGTAAATAGTAACGTTTTAAAATCAAACACTGCTTCCTTCAGAGGAATGGAAAATGGGAAGAGAAAAGTCAAGTCAAGCAATTCATGACAAACACCAATGATTACAACGGTTACGAAGACAACGATGACGATATTTAAGCGATAGAGGATAATGAAGTTTTTAGATAATATAATGATAATGATGATGAAGTGGCGGTGGTGTTGTTGACGCGCATACCAGCACTTTCAATATGCTTAACACTAACATTAACTTTCATACTTCGCTGCCCGCCCCTTTCCCCTAGCTTTCCCTATAACTTTGTTTCCAGCTTTAACACCAAAACATTAAAATGAAACACACGCTATTTGAAATCAATACTCCTATTAGTTTTTGTAGTGAACAAAAAAAAAAATAAAGAAACATTTCTTTTGTTGTTGTTGGATGAGATAAAAATCTGCATAATTTTACTTCCAACTTTATTGTTGGCACTAAGCCTTTTTTCTGGTTGTTGGTGTGTACTTTTTGATCTCTCTCATAAAAAAAAAAAAAATAAAAAAAAAAAGAAATAAAAATGAAAAGAGAAAAGAAAAAGCACATGCGCATACATGTGCCCATAGCTGGATATCTACACATAGCAAAACACCACTATGTCGTGTGTGTATTTTTTTTTTTTTCCATTTTTCGTTTTTCGTTTTTGTTGACAAGCAAGGCATGCCACTGCAATATCTGGCGAAAACATACAAGACTGCCTGCCGGTGCTTTAGTTTTGCCTTGCGACTGAATGTAAATTATTAAAAAAAAAAAAAAAAAAAAAAAAAAGGAAAAAAATGTTTATATTACATTTCGTATAAATTCGTTGGTCCTAAATGAATTATGATGAATTTTTAATGCAAATTACCGCAATTAACTTGTCAAAGAAAATTAACAGAAATTATGCTAACGACCTTTTGTCTCACTTTGTTTTTTTTCTTTTTTTTTTTTTTTTGCTTTTTGTTTAATTTTCATTAAAAACACTTTTAATAACTTGTGATCATGTTTGAGTTACTTCTAGCGAAAAAAGAATGTTGAAGTTTTACTCGGAGAGTTGATTTCGTTGACACCGGGTTTTTTTATATTTCTCGTATCATATCACTGTAAGGCATATTGACTTTAGTTAGTTATATACTTTTCTATCCATCAGTCCACTGAGAACGAAAAAAATAAAAGTGAAAGTCATAACCGAACACAAAACCAACAGCTGTCCCTATCGTCTCCGTCACTTGCTTAATCTGCCTACACTTGAATGTGACGCTTTAAGATTTAATTGAAGCGAAATAGTTTCTTCAGTCTCCTGTCGAGGATCAACAGCCAGAGAGGCATATAATACGGTAAAGTGTGTTAAGGTGTAGAAAAACCGTTTAGGATCCAGAAGCCTCTTTGGATTCCCAACATTATTTCAAAATATTTAATGTTTTTTATACCCCACGCCACTTGGGTTGGAAAGGTGTATTACCACTCGGATCATCTCTGAATCGATTCAAGCTTGTTTGTCCGTCTGTCCACCTTGTTTTCTAGTTCTCACAGCACGACAATCGGCAATTCTTGAGATATTTTGAGGACATACGGTGGTTTACTTATATTTTTTGGCCCAAGGACGCATCACTTTTCGACTACTTCCCATATAAATACCTTACTTTAAAAAGTTGTTGTTTCAATACGCGTAGGGTGATGTAGATTATTTAAAATTATTTTTCTTTTTTAAAACCAATTTTAATTTTTCCCTTTTTACATCCATCGTCGAAGAAAGAGGGTACATACATTTTGTCGAAACGTTGGCAACATTCCGAAACTTCAATAGCCCGAATCAAATTTTCAATCAACTTAGACAGGCCCGTTTATTCGTCTGCTTTGGTAAATTTATTGAAAGTTCTTGCACGCTGACTGCTATCGAAAATGAATCATATTGACTTAGGCTGTCGTCAGTAAGTCGCAAAAAGTCAATCAAAATTCAGTATCTTTGCTTTCTCTCTACACACTACAAGAAATAGAAGGATAACAATTTTCACGAATATTCTATGGGTAATAAGAGAATAGATAAGTTTTTCTTTTGACGAGTGTTGCAGGCTGCAGGTTTATGAGCCCTCTGCAAAATATTTAAACTGTGCAACTATTTCTGGATTTTTCCAGTTTTCATAAGCTGTAGTTACAAAATCAGAAGTGAAATGACATATCACTTGTAAGTAAAAGTAAAGCATTAGCTACGCTCATCCGACATTACAATTTTTCCTTATTTTTTTGCTTTTCCTTTTTTAAAGGTAAACTTGATGGCGATATAAAAGATTCGGTTACACGGGAATATAATTTTTTTTTACTTGTGTTTTATTTAATCCTATTGCGCCAGAGCTTTTTAAATCTTCTTAAAAGAAATTATAACTATTTATAATTTCACAGTTGAAACATAAAGTCATTTCTTCAATAAACAATGATTATGAATGAATAATTTGAGAAAAAAAAAGTTATGTATATACATACATACAAAATAATATCATTAAACCAGTTGATTTACTTTCAGCCGTACAGCCATCAAAGTAAAAACACACCCTCTAAACGGTCTCTAAAACCTAAGCATTTCTTGCATGAAAACCGAAATTCAATTAAAATATTTAATACTACACCCAAATATGTAAATTGACAACTTTGAACATTGCCACAGTCTGTATTATATATGTTGTAGGTGTTGATTAAATGATTTACAACCAGCAGAAATATATACGTTAGTAATGAATGACAGACATGAGGTAAGGCAGTTGTGTTAATAATTTGACTAAATAATTCGCAATATACAAACATGTATGAAAAATGTAATCGACTGCAATCGATCGAATGCCCTACACCATCCCAAAAAAAAAAAAAGAGAAAAAAAGCCGAAGGAGTGAAATACCGTTGCTTTATAATAATGATGATGCGGCGGGTTTCTCCAAAGCTCACCACCTAAGTTTGTATACCCTATGGATATGCCGTAGGTGGAGCTGATGCTTCCAATTTATGTTTGCTAATTGATGGTCATCCATATGCGTGGAATTTTTATCATTCTATCTCACTTTATGTTGTACTATGGATGCTTCCTTTGACCAATTTAATGCATTTTTAAATTTTTCCGGCTGAGAATGTGTTTGCCACAGACAGATAACGCGGATGGCTTAGATCCGCTCAGGATATGATGCTGACCAAGGACACTCTTGAGTGAGGCTATAGTTTTCTCCTGGCTGTTTCACGTATTTTGACAAAATAAATATACTTCTGTCCCTTCGAGCTTGAGTATAAAGAAAACAAAATTATATTCTTAATTTTAAAGCCATAATTTCCCAAAAAAAATAAGTACGCTCTGTTGCCAATTTACAGATGCCACGACCAAAAACTAGTGGCCTTTCGAGACACACAATTCATCGAACCGTATTTCTACACATTCATTAGAAATGAACCGCTGCTCAGCAATTATGTGCCAGACCGCAGCAAGTAAGAACGGAGCAAAGTCTAGTGAGTAAAAGGCGTGGGCCCGTAGTGTCCAGTTTAGTGCTTTCGACATATCGTAAAGAAAAGACGTTTTAGGTGGTGTTGTTGGTAGCGAGTGATATTAATCTTTTCATCAGACTTAATTGGTCAATAACAGGCCACACTCTTTTGGTGAAACACAATATATTGTCTTCCTGCCAAAGCGGTACGGTCTCGCAGTCCATGTGGATGACACATTTGGATCGATATATGCGTTATTACGCCTGAGATTCTCAAAACATATTCACTTTTCATACCTCGTTACGAAGAAGACTTTCTTTTTTATCATTCGGGGAAAGGCAAAATGCTGCCCGCTAATGATTGTTATATGGCAAAAAACTCGACGGATTTGTCTTTTTGCGTTGCGATATATGCAGACGTTACGGATGCTTATTGTTGCCAAATGTCCATATAATATATATATATATATATATGTACAAAAACCATTTCAGGTGTTAGGCAAAAATTTTGGTCTTTTATTTATATATCTGATATATATGGATTTGTTACATATTTGCAATCCATCAAATGGTGCTTCGAGTGTTCGGCAAGTAGGACACTTTCTTGATTGTTAGCGTACAAAGCAGAATTATCTTACATATCTTTGTCTGGCATCGTTGCCTAATCAATTTGGAATTTAGGAATTGAGGATGATCTGCGTATATCGTTTACAAAATCAACTGCAGTGACTGCGTTTGATAAGACTATCCAGACAATAAGGATGCACACCGATCTACATCATTTTGTTTCAGAAATTTATATGTGATTGCGATAAGCACTTCTCATCGCGATTATCTTTGAGTGCGTTAACTCCCGCCCAGTATTTAACTTTCGTCTGGGACTTGTCATTGAGCTCAATATTTGCGAATATATTTTCCTTTCTAAACTTTGTAAGCTGATTGGCAACATAGTAATAATTAAGTCTTATCTTTCTAACGTTGGAAGTGAAAGCACTTACTTGATGAGTACATAACGAACGGACGTAATGCAGTTTTCGCAAATTAGTCTAATTAGACAAGAAGCCCTCGACATGTGTATGGCAGACGCGTGTATTTGCTTTCGTAAATATGCTTGTTAGGTACAAGAAAAAAAAAAAAATATAGAAATCGAATTATGTCACACATGCGACATTTAATTTTTTCATTTTCTTTAAACACAAACTACTAGAATAGTTGGCGTTTACAAATTGTTGAAGGTATTAATTATTTGTGCTAGCAAAGCATACAATAATAGAAAAAGACATTATTGTGTCTACTATGGCGATTGAAACGTCAAATTCATGTACACGTTTTTCGTGCTTACTACAGAAACAGAGCATTCATGTGTTGTTGTATTTCCGTAAAAAAAACCTACGCTCTACTTTTATTTAATAAATAAAACCTACAGTTAAAAAACCTTCAAGTGATTAATTTTGAGCTAATGCTTTCTAATTTGTTCTCTTAAAACACGTTTAATGGAAGCAGATCAGATTGTTTCATTTTATTAAGAAGTAGAAGAAGAAGAGCATTCGAGTAGAATTGGAATCCATAAAGAATCCTGCCAGCAGTTGATTATAATATGAGCTATTAAGTTATCGGGAACATTGAAGTTTATAGGTTTTCTGGTAACAAGGATAGCAATAACGACCAGAGCAGCTACATAGTTATGGCCACAGCTAGAGAGGTCGACAAGTTTCTAGAAAGTTCCATTTTCACGCTTTTTCAGTTCTTTTACTTAAAATTTGCTTAAAACGTTTTTTCAGACGTACATTTAGTTCATGCATAAATGTTTTCTCTCTTTTTGTGAAAAAATAAATTCTCACATTACCGCCGTGAGTGACTCGCATTCTAGGCGGACTTTTGTAAAAGTCCCAATTCTCCAAGTGTTTGCATCAATGTTTGCCGGATTGAATAGTTATTGAATAGTTATTGTATATGAAATCTTTGTTCGAAACATAACAACACACACGCATGTTTAGATTTTCATATTTGTCGCGGTATTATTGGGATAACATTTTTTAGTCTATCCGCATTATGTTTGCGGAAGAAAAATTCTTCTTCTTTGTTTCGAGACAATGTTTGTAATTCTAAATACACAGAGAGTAAAGGAGTGAACCGTAGGCGATAGATCATAATTGAATTTTTTTCTTTCTAAAAGAAAAAATGCTTTTTCCCTTTAGCTAAACGTGTAAACGACACCTATTGACTAAGGATAATATATATCTGAGAGATATGGATTAGTTTTATTTCTAATTTTTTAAATCTGATTGATTGATTGCATAACTTCCTTTTCACCAAAATTTATTTTATTAGGGGAAAACCATTGTAGAACATCTTGTATTCCTGGGCGAAAGATCGGATAAGAAGGGTAACTGCGGGTATGTATTGCAATCAGCTTTACATAATTAAGGGAGCTCTGTGGAGGACAAAACAAATGATAGCCGAATTGGTCATTCGTGGTCGCAGACTTAAATTTTACTTGTAGTGTAGTGAGTGTTCAACCGAGAAGTCATTTGCCAGTCACATCGATTCCCTATTACTTCTTTTTTGCTCATTTCTTTCTAATCATCACGGCTTAACATGAGTCAAAAATAAGGTGCGGAGTCCACGCTGCATGCATCAAAAGATATTTTTCGGGTTCTATTTGCATTTTCTTCGAAGGATTTAAAGATTGAACTAACTACAAACAAATCCAGGACTTAATCGATTAATTACTTTTATTTTTATGGAATGCACTCCGTGTGTATGAGGCTTATAATTATTTATATATAGTAAAATTTTTTTTACTGAAATGAACGATAAATTATTTCTCTAAGTGTTTTTATAGTCGATTTATTTATACTTGAATAAAAAGTATCTGTCGGTTATATGATATTTTTGCGGTCATTTCTTACGACGAAGATGACGAAGGAAGGAAAAAATCTTAGTCTGGTATTATTAACTTTTACCGTTAATGTTTTTCAGATGCTTGGATTCCATGCTAATAGCGAGCAATGCTGCGATGTGATAATAATCATAAAATGAAAATCATTGTATGTTATATAGTAAATCAACATGAGCTTGAAAAGTCGATAGTTCAACTATTTGATAGGTTTAATGTCTTCAATGCTCTGACATGTTTGCGTGTTTTAAATATTTTTTTTTTTTTTTACAAAAACCATTGACGACGAGGAGAGAAGAGTGTGAAATGTAGAAAAAAGCTAACTATTAGTGTTCTTTAGTTTTATCGATACGTAAAGACATAAGAAATTATGGTTCACTCAAAAGAAAACGATGATAGACAAGCAAGTAAAAAAGAAAAATAAGCAGACTCTAACTGACATATCCTGGATATATGTATATAAACAAAAAAATCCAAGTAACGGATATATCAAGAAGTTAAGAAAGAAAGAAATTATTTACTTTATCGTACTTCAGGATTTCAAAGCAGAATGAGCCGCCATGCAAAAAGTGGAAACTTGTGGTGGCAGAAAAAAAATAATTTTCTGTACTTGTTTGGCTACGCCATGCTTGAAGAGTCAGTAAATGATTCAACTAGTGAGAATGTTGTGTGAGCGAACTTAGGATGTAATATCATATCAATCAATAAGTTCATAGGATGGGATGCAGATGTAGAATGAATCCGTATGATTTTCAAAACCTTGAAACGAAATATGTCAAAGGTATCCTACGAACTTATTCATGGGTCATGTGTTATACATTTTAGGTGATCAGCAACTTTGCTTTCAACATTTAAATGTCGAGGATTTCATATCTACAAATAACATAATTTACTTTTGTGTCCTTGCGCTAACTGTTTTAAATTAGGCTGGAAACTTCTCTCCCGACCTGTCTCTTTCCAATTATCATAGGTTCAATACGATGCAGTCATATTAAGCAGATCAGTGGTTTTGCAAAGTTGAAGATGTGCGAAAATGGATGGCTGATGGCTATTTCGCCTCGAAACTACGAAGTTCCTACAGTGTGGCCATTTGCAAGCTACCCAGCAAGAGGCAAAAACTAAAGAAGGCAGAAGTTGCTGGCAAATAGTTTCCTTATGCCATCTGCAGTTTCCTAATGAAATTGTTTTCAGATGTTCGACGTAAAGCAAAAACTTTGAATGACTTAGTTTCGGCATTTATCTGGCCATCTCTGACTACTTGCTCTTTATCCAGGATAGAGAACAAGCTTGACGAGCTCCATGGTCTCAGCTATGAATTTAAAAACGTAGAAGCAAACTGCCGCAAGCGTTTTAATCAACCCTCGTATGTATCCGCACATGCAAGTAGACTATTGCTAATTAAGCGATAAAGAAAAGTCTACTAAAAAACCATTTATCGATACCAGCAGAAGTTTGAATATATATTTTTAGCATATTCATAAAATTTATTTCATTTTTTGCAAATAATTTTTTTGTCGGGAAAAATGCAAAAAGAAAGTTACATATGCGACGAGAGATATTTTGCGACTGTATAGAAAAATTTAAACCATAAATAAACCACATTATGAGACAATTATCATAAATAAACAACAAGGTTTTTTATCGAAAGCCAATAGGCATTATAAGCTATATAAATAAACAAATGCTGATAGTTAGAAACGCATGTTCAGCAACTATTCGTATCTAATGGCTAAAGCATTTCCTTGTTAACACAAGTTTTCCTTTTCTTACACTTTTATTATTATTATTATTATTATTATTTTTATTATTATTATTATTTTTCTTTCCATCACAAACCAATTTATTGGCTTTTTCTTTAATTAACCAACGATTAGCATACGACAAAAAACATTATTTAGAAAACGAAAAACAAGTGAGAATGCTACCAGGAAGTTAGACTTGGCAGACAAATTCCCTACCTTTTTTTTATAACAACTAAGAGAAGATTTCAAACGAGCAATTAAACATTTGATATACTCTGACCTTCTTTGAAAGAATTCATGTATTGTTAAGCAGTACATGATTTTAATTAAAACTTTGAAAAATTGTTTATGGTAAGTTGTACTGAAAATCTCATCTTTGTTTTAAATAAAAATACTGTTCTATAAAAACAGGAAGATTCTAAAAATATTGCCCGATATAGGACATGAGGTACATTATATCTACAGCTTCGATGGGCTGACAGAAAGGGCTCTCACAAGTGGGAAGAAATATGAGTGTGAGGTGTATTTTAAAGTTCTGGGCCACAGAATCTGCAAAAAATAACATCCACAAAGTGCTAACACTATTCAAAGGAAATCTTTGACGTCCCACGTGAACTCGTTGTTGCAGAAGCAAGCTAAAGCTTTAGTAGTTTTTTCATGTGAATAGTGAAATAGGTGCGTCCTCATTTTTGGAAAATCGTATTTCTTGAGGAAGAATTTAGTTTAGGCATCTTGTAGATATATGCGCTTAATGAGCTCTATGTGTCATTTGCACTACAGTAGAGTACACAAAATAAATTGTGAATGAAAGAAAATACGAGGGAAAATTGCAAAGATATGTATATAGGCACTTTGGCCAAAAGATATATGAAAATTGGTAGAGAATAAATAAGTTTTTTCGTTCTTCGCTATTTTCTTAGCTTCGGAAGCTACCGTTTAGAAAGATGGCATTTCTTTGCAATGGACGATAGTAGAGGATGATGGTTGTTGGTGGGTATGGCTTTATGGCCTCATGAAAAGAAAAATATGAATATAAAAAAAACAGGTTTGACACAAACTTGAACACATGCTGTTTGTCTGCCTGCCGGCCTAACTGGCTGATTGGTTCAGCTTCCTTGCCTCCTAATAATCCAACAGAATAAATAAATATTTTTTTTTTTGTTTTTTTTTTTTATTCAAATTTCTTTGTTGATCACAAACGTAGTCATCAGATAAATAGCTCATGATCTTTTTAAATACATTGTGCACACACAAACATACTTAAATATAAACACACACGCGCGCGCGCTAATCATACACAAACAGATATTTTTATGATCGTTATGACAATTAGAAATTTTTCAACACAAATTTATAACTTGTTGCTCGTTTATTGAAATTCTTATGTTTTCTTTTACTATCTAAAACGTTAAAGATGACAAAAAAAACACTTGTAGGAAAGACACACACACACACACACACACATTGGTATTATCAAACGAAAATATAACACAAACAGGCTTTGCTGGTAGAACCGAAAATCGACCATAAAAATAGCAATTGTCAGCATCATAATAATAAAAATTTGATACTTATCGCCGGTTTGGTCTGGCGCTGCTCACATCTAAAACAAATAATGCCGTTTTTTACCCCAGAAAAAAAAAAATGTATATATATATGTAGCAAAAATAAAGCGCCAAAGCGCACTTGTTACGTTACCACTTTAAAATTTACGAAGAGGGACGAAGAAAAGCTAATAAATTACATTGAGACTGAGGAGGTAAACCACAACATCTAAATACAATTAAAACAACAAGGCAAAAAATTATAGAAAAAACAAAATATTTCGCGTGCAGTTTAATAGCTCAGCGCAAACTAAAATTGAGAAGAGTTAATATCGCTAGAGGTGCTCTTAACTAAGTGAAGTTATTACCATGTAATTAGTCTCGAGTCTGCAGAATAAAACATAAACATTAAGCGCTATAAAATGTCCCTTGAATATAAATGTTACATACATTTGAATGAAGGATGAGAGAATATGTTACCACTTTTCTTAAAAAATATGTGTTCTTTCCTCCTTCCTTTGCAAAACCAATGTGGTGAATGTACCTGAATGTTAAGAGCAAACTTCGTCTACTAGGAAATGCGATACTACCGTCTTAGCTAGTGGCAAATTTTTACGACCTGATGTATTGAGGAGGATGATAGCAAACATTTGGTAAATATTTGGTTACTTTTGTAGCAACATGATAAGCAGCATCTTGGAGCCCATGCACTTTTTTTTCAGAAAATTTACTTGGCTGTCTTTTGCTGAAATATTTCATGTCGATAAAGTTGCTAAAGTTGCTACATTCACCACTTAACGGATAAGGGGCACATCGCGTGTCCAACACTAGAGAGCTTTGTTGCTAGATTCGCGACAGTCACTGTTAGAAGTTTAAAACTTCATCTCGACGGCCGCATAGCTCAGTAGATCAGACTCGAAACTACCAACTCGTTGCTTGATATGCTTTCCTAGGTCATATTTGATCGGTGCGCACTGACTATCTAGTAGCTATAGTGAGCGCTTAGTTGGAAGATATACTAACGGGGCGAAGCAAACTCACTAGGTCGCGGTATCTTTTTCTCTCTTTTACTTAAATACTTTGATCTTCCTGTCGAAATATATGTATACTGTCCTCGAAAAGTTTATTGCGTTTGTTCGGGGTTTTTCATCTGTTACGCAAGAGACCCATTTGCTATTATATCTATTGTATCATCGAAATCGAACCATAGCTGATTCGAACAACTCCTGCGAGTGTCTTTGAAAGTCGGCTTTATACCTTTAACAAAGATTTCCGTAAACAACGCAATAGATGATAGTCGCATACCCTGAAAACTTCAGAGCCGCTTTACTGCCCCCAATTTTTGTCGAATCGTTATTTATGTGCGAGGCCCTATGGAAAACGCGGTCTTTTCTTTTGGCTAATTCTAAATGCTTAAGCTTGTAATGGCTGTTCTTAGCCTGGGAATTTTTTTTTTTTTTTTAATTATCAATGGACCGTCAGTTTTCCTACAAATTTCTTTTTGTTTTACCTAATATAACTAATATATCAAGTCGCCCTAAATTGCGAACCGAACTGACTTTTCCCCCCCTCTCTAAAAATGCAAATGAATGTTAATGATATGTATCAGAGAGAGATATATTCGCTATATGCTGTAAGAATGATTTCTTGTTTTTATTTTAAAGCAGCAGCCCGGACTGTTGCTCTAGCCGAAGCCGAATTGTTTTTCATGAATTAGGAAAAAAAAAGATGTTTAATAAAATTTTTTTATATCTTACCTTGGTGCGATAAAGGGGATTATTGAAGTCCCAATCAGGTGCCACAAATAAATAACCACATTTGGAAACTTTACGAGAAGCCTGAAATAGATGAAAAAACAAGTAAAATAAACAAAAATGTAAATAATTGTTTGCGTTTCATTTAACTAACTATAGTTTCAATTTACCAGAGAGAAAAAGGCGGCTTTAAAAATGGAACTGGACTTACCCTACTTGAGGCGAATCTTTTACAACCGGTGGAGTATTCGTTTAATTTTTGATGTTTACTAACCCCTTCAGGGACAATATTTTTTTTCTTTTCCTCTAAATTTCATATGTAGATTTAAGATTTCCATTTTCAAATTTTTGCTTTTTTTAGTAGCTTTAGTTTAAAAAAAAACAAACCATCCACATATGTGTAAAAGAATGTCAAGAGGTCTGCTTTTATTTTCTCAGTCACTTTCTTATAAGGTCTCACGAAATAATTTATAGCCCACAGACTAGTAGTGTACCTTACAATAAGTTTACTATGAACGGAACGGAAAGAATTAAAGAAATTCGATGTTCCAAGCCAAGAGCCAAAGTTTCAGTCCTACGCCTTGCTTAGTCTAAGATTTTAGTTTAAACATGCCCACACAGCTCGCGGAAAAGAAGCTTTATGGGCACCTCATTGAAAAGAGTCTGTGTGCTTACTCATTTACTGAATATTTCGTGACTAGCTGTAGTGCTTCAGCAAACACTTAAAAAATAACTGAACGTCTTGAAAAAGTAATAAAAAACAAAAAAGTAAATTTTAAAATATTGCCATCGTTAAGTTTAGATATATAGCAAGTATTGCTCTAAATCTCCTAACATTTAACTCATTTCGTTTATTCCGCTCAGCGAATGTGAAAACGTCACACACCATAACTGCGATTACTTTCACTAACCGCCCTGCGACACATCAGGCTTTTTTTGCTTACTAAAAACTTTTCAAAATAGGACGAGAAAAAGTCCCTTAGACTTCAGTGTGTATTTTTGATTAATACCTCTTAATAATAAAGCACATGTACCCTCTAATTAGCCATATAAAAAAATCCCAGTAGCACTAAGTAGCTATAATTTTTACTGACTGCTTGAATGACTACTGTTTAAGTCTATTTTGTTATTCTGTAAAAAAAAAAAAAGAGAAAAAAATAGTCAAACTAAATGCCAAATAGCCGCTCTTTTCCACAATTTAAAAATTACTTCAGTTAAAGATTTTTCTTCTTTTTATTTATTTATTTTTTTTTTTTTGTTGTTGTGTTTTTTTGTCTTCTCTTTGCTCGTAATGTTTTTCACATCACTTGCTTTCATGCATGCATGTCATGGAAAAAATGCCATCTGTGAACTCACTTTATCATCGCTACCGCCACAAAGCATTTGAACTTTTTGCAATAAAATTACTTTAGCGCACCATAATAACGAAAGTCTTTTGGATGAATTTTTCTTTCATTTCACAAAAGATTAATTTAATGAAAGTGATCATTATTGGACTGCAATTTTAATATTACGGTTGGTAGCTAAACTTTATCTTAACTTTAATTGCTTTAATGGCGTGAGAAAATTCCAACATTTTGCCCGAAAAAGTGCGATGAAGAAAAAAAAAAAAAAAAGTCATTTTTACACTCGTCAACAACGAAATATTAGATTATACTGATTAATTTTAATTAATCACTCTCGCCCAGAAATCGATTCGGGGAATCCCACAATCAAGATCCAAATCAAGTTGAAATTTCAGTTAGCTACAATCTATCTACACAGTCTTCGTCCGTCGTAGATAGGACGGAAAAGTGATCGACCTCTGATTCAAATTTAAGTAAATAAGAAAATTATATTCGGTCGTGACCGAATCTTTTATACCCATCACCATTATCCTCAAAAGTAGAACTAAATTTTCATGTTTAAGTGCATTCCAAATTTGAAGATGGCCAAGAATTTATATACTTTGCGGGGTTTTTGAAGTTTGTTTCTGTCTGTTGAATAGGCGTGGTCAATTTTTTCCAATTTTCTACAAACACTACAGCGTCACCCATAGAATATACGTTTAAACTTTTGTATGCTCATCTCCCATAGTTTGTAAGTAATGAAGAAAAAAGCAATTTTTCATTTCGTTTGTTGTCAGTTTACGTGGCGCTAAAGGCAAGTCCTTCGACCCATTCGACCCATTTTCAATACCAACCTACTTACAAGAATTTCCAATGTTTCCGTAGGAAAATCTTTACAACACCTACATCGATTTAGAAATTGATGCTGATCAAGAATATACTTTGTGAGGTTTCTGATGCTTTCTTTTGGGCCTTGCAAACGTTTTCACAAAGTCAATAGACCCCTCATCTATCGGTGATAATGAAATTATTACGAAGACACTAACGCTATGTCAATTTGCGCCTTTATTCATAAGTTATTAATAAGTTATTCACTATTGTTATTCTGGATAAAATTATTGCAGTCAGGGTCAGCTTTAGTGAATTGCGGGCATCGTAAGGGCAAAAATTTTAGAGTTTGTCAACATTTTATTTAAATTTTGAAATAAATTCTTAAAAAGTCGGGCGATATGTCGGAAAAATGTTCAAGACGTAATTTACTTGGTAAATAACAATCCACCAAGTTCCCGGTGCGACACATACATAGTAAGACCGTTAAGAGACCTAGTACGATTTCAAACCATACGTATCTGAAACATTCTGAGCATTAGTTGACAAGTTACAGTCATTTTAGTGAAGCCAATGATTTTGTATTCTTCACATCAGTGGATAGAAAAGAATTTCGTGTTTTGCTTAAACTTTGTTTTTTGATAGGGAAAAATAGTTTAATAAGCGTTATGTGGACTCTGTACTAAGGAACTAAACTACCCTTGACTGCTATGGAGGATTTGAACGCGGTCCTACAGCCCTTAATGACGAAAGCTCTGGTCGTTCAAAGCTGACAATTGTTTCAGAATATATAAAAAAAGCTTTCGAAGAACGAAAAGTGAACTTGGTTGGAATAGTTAGCTGGCACTTTAAAAATATCGCAAAGCAGTGTGTTTACTATTTTAGATGAACATTTGCCCGTGAGATAGCTGTGTGTGCATTTGTTCGCCCTGGACCAAAAACAACGATCTGTCAACGATTTAGGTCACTATTTGGAGTTGTTCAAAAGAAGTCGAAAAAAGGATTTCTTGTGTCGGTATGTGGAAATGGTTGAAATATGGATCCACTACTACACACGTGAATTAAAAAGATCGCCAGCTGAGTGGACAGCAGCAGCGGCAGAAATCATCCAAAACGACCTCAAAACTAAAGGTCGGCTAAGATAGTTAAGCCGTTTTGGAATGTACTTGGTATTTTATTCATCGGCTATCTTGAAAAGGAACAAACGAATATTAGCGAAATACACACAGAATGGCGTAAGTCGAGAAAAAAGCGTGGACGTGCAAAAGAAGTAAGTGTTGTTTCGCTCCGTGTCCCAAGTCAATAAAAACTAAGGTTAAATTGAACGAATTATGCTTCGAATTGCTTCCACTCTCACCGTATTGTCCAGATCAGGACGCCAGTGACCTCTTGCGCTTTGCATACGTCAAAAAGATGCTGCGGTGAAAGAAATTGGTCTCAAATAAAGAAGCGGTAGCCGACTTTGAGTCCTATTTCGAGATCAAAGAGAAATCGTGGTACAAAACGTGCATCGAAAAGTTAGAGGAGCGTTGGAATGAACGCATTACCCTTGAAGGAGAGTCATTGAAGAATAAGGTTGAATTTAAAAAAAAAAAGAAATTCGTTTTTATCTGGCGAACAAGGCGAGTTCGTTGTAAACCAATAACACTTTGAATAAACCTTTGTTTGTTTCTTCGTCGCGTCGCTTATTTGTTTGGAAGTTTCGGCTTTTTTATATAAATACTTTGAATACTTCTGCCTGTGACAAATGCAATATGAAAAGTAGTACACTCATATTCAAATATGAGTGTGAAAGTTTCTGACTCATGCAGAACAAATTGAAAAAGTTTCTTACGCCTACTGCGGCTATCACTGAATTTCGTAAACGAAGCATGTATTTGAACAGCGAGCCATGGTTTACAAAAGTAGGTTAAAATAATTTCATTTGGGGCAGTTGGGAACAAAGGGAAAAGTGTGTGATATTAACGAAGTGATTATTAAATCTTAAGAAATTAACAAAAACGAAAATAAACAAAAAATAAACTTTAACTTAAGCGTTCAAAGCACGGACGAATCAAGTTCTTAACTGCTGTTTTAAGCTTCGACGCACATGAACAGAAAAAATAGTATAAAAAATTTCATTTATTTTTTTATTCTAAGTATATTTATATTTAATATTAAATAAATTCACCTGCATTCGCGTACTGGATAATTAAAAAAAAAAAAATTTAGAAGTGAACCTAATTTCGGACAGTGTGAAATTCCGAATTGATTCAATGCCAAGCCAGAATGAAAAGTGTTGAGAAATTAAAAATTGAAGTGAATCAAACCAAAGAAATTTGAAGGCAACAGATGCCACTGTCAAATTGTACAAAAACAGTAATAGCAACAACAAACAAACACTTATTAACTTATTATTGAGATCTATTTGCTAGAAGTGCACTGTTGGGCACAAATGATGAAAAAAGAGGAGCAAAAGAAGAAAGGTCGGGCGAGAAGATTGTGATTAGAACGCTTTAGAAAATGACATTTATAAGAAAATCGAGCTCGGCAAGTGGACGACGGGAGAACATGAAAGTAGACGATAGCCCAGATAGAGAGGAATATTCTGCAAATATAGCGGCGAAGTTTACTGCAGTCGTGGAAAGAATATTGTGGAGTGGATCTAACTCCGAGATTTCGCTATAAAATTTGGTTAGTTTAGCGGAAAGGAGAGAGTTTTTTGCTCAATCCCTCAATATGAATACGAAAAAAGTAAATTAAGCATAACACAATAAGGTGTTCTTCTTCAGAGTGATTACAGCATGGGTTTACCGCATAAGTTTGGCCATTCGGTCGAAAGCATTTTTCAAACCTTTCTATATTTGATTTAAATTTGCTATTGTTAGGTACATGTTTCGCTCGGTCCAAAATCCGAAATTTCCCGATTTACCCTCTAATGTTATCCCCACTTCGTTGAATCTCCCTTAGATGTGCCAACAACTTC
Source organism: Glossina fuscipes (assembly GCF_014805625.2). Lineage (NCBI taxonomy): Eukaryota > Metazoa > Arthropoda > Insecta > Diptera > Glossinidae > Glossina > Glossina fuscipes. The sequence continues at coordinate 13,873,387 of NW_023998416.1, forward strand.
ATGAAAGAATATATTCCCGTTTGACAGCAGAATTCATATTTTTTGGTGCTCCAAGGTCATCATTTTGTCTTAATAGCTAATACTTGAAGGTAAAACACGAGCGCCACAAAGGAATCTTACTGCAATATATTAAATCTTTTCTTTTTGGCTTTGTTTTATGGTTCATAAGTTTGTCATTTTTATTAAAGTACATTGCCAGTCTACTTACGACTAATACCCTACACATTTGTGTTTCATGTACATGTGACACTTCTACATACTGTTACTGCTTATAAACTTTTGAGATGCGCGATAACATATGTTTGTAGATCCATATAGGAATATGGGATATCTAGGTGAATCTTCTAGTTAATAACGGATTTGTTTTTCTTTTTTTTAATATTTTTTATTTTAATGAAAACAAAGGTTACTTTGTTTCTTTCCTCGGTAGTATTTATTTATTTTGTATAATTTATAATAAAAATTTTATAAGGACAGAAAGGAAAAATTGAAAACAGAAACGAGGAAATATAACAAAGGAAACTTTATCAAAATAAACACATCATATACAATGTGCACAATGTACCATAAGGAGAATAATGTGTAAAGAAATCACAAAGAAAAAAAAAGGCAATGAAAAATTGCAAGTCGCTCTATTTGTGTGTTAAGTGATATAAAACGACGATTTCAACATTTTCAAGTCAAAAAGTCAACACGTTCAGATGTGACTTGGACATCACTAATCATGTGAACTATTGGAACGTGAACTTCGAAAGTGCCAGGAAGAACGTGCATAGACAGCATTTATCCATTATTTTTTGCTCTTTGTAGTTTGTCGATGAGGCTCGAAGAACACGCACTTTACAGTTAACAGTTAACTACAACATTGCAATTTTGATTAACTATTTATTTTTTAACTACGTTACAAATGTCTTAAAATATAAAAATGTTGTTACAAAAATCTCACATTTGATGAAATGCGTTTGCATGAAAAACCAATCAATTTTCTAGGAAACCGTTTTGTAAAAATGATAAAACCAAAAACACGTTCATGATGCTCTATGGCGATTGGGGAAAAGATTAACAATAATTTCCAGAACATTTCATACATAAAAAAGGGGTTAGTGTGGAAGTGTGAATGTGTGGAAGTGTCACAATAAAGTTTGATTGGGTAACTTGCTTGTAAAGGGTATATAAGCAAAGTATTTGCGAAAGACAAACTCAAGCGAGCCCAGAGAGTTGAATTTTAGTGTTCGAACGGACAAGACCAGAAGAGGCATTCCAAATGTAAGTTCCTGCCAATAACTTATTAAGAGATCTCTTAAATCTAGGACATCTTAAAAATCACAGTTCAGTGATACGAACTTAATCGCAAAAGGAGTTGGATAAAGACACAAAATCGCAACAGGGCAGTTTACGTAACAAAGTAGTGCCAAAAACCATAAAATTTCCTCATTGTTACACTTGAAGTTTACTACTTGGCAAAACACAAGATTTTTTTCATCTGAAAAAGATGGCCTGAGCTTAAGTCCCGGTTTGTACAAGTAGCAATATTCAGAAAAATTGCTGAAAGCAAATTTCAAGCGCTGGAACGCTTGTTTATCCCGAACATTTGCAAATTATTTAGTTTAAGATATTTTACCTTTGCATCTACCGAGACATGTTCAAGCATATTGGGGAAGTAATCTTTTTTGCGTCAAAATTAGAGACCAAAGTTTTAATGTTACTTCCAAAATTAGGAATATTCACATGGGATCAGTTGAACAATGATTTTGAAAAGGATTACCTGATTACAGGGTTGGTCTTATCGGTATTATTGCCACCAAAGAAGGGAAATATAAAAAGAACTTGGTTTTGTCAAACCTTGCCTGTGTTATTTCGTTGTAGATTTACTTCTCTTCAGACAAGTTTAATTATTGGGGCATTGAGAGGATTTTAGAAAATTTTTCTGTTTTCTTGACCCTCTCTATTCATTTTAATGAAAATCGATGCTCTGAAGGATTACTGGCAACACTTTCCTGACTAACAAGAGAATTGAAGCATAGAAGATTCCATATCGGTTAAGAGAAGTGCCTGTAATGCTAATGGTTACTTAGTTATATTATAGAAATAATAATCATAGGTGATAGATCCCTTAAAATGCGGTTATACAATTTTATCAAGGCCATTTGCTGATAGGAACCAATTTACTGAAAACATTTCCAATTCTGATTGTAATTGTAGTAACTCTTAGTTTGTAGATACTGTTTGAGTGATATAAAAGTCTTAAAAGTACTTACTGTTTTAATTATGACCGGCTTTTGTATGTGTTAGTAAGTAAGCATGTGTGAGATTAATAAAAAAATTGAAAATAATATATTAAAAAGTTATTTTAAAATTGCAAAGTTTTTTGTTCGATCTTGAAAATATATCAAACAAAATTTTAATAAAGCTAATTACAGGCAAAAACAATTCTACATACATAAGATGTTTTATCAAAACTTTGATGGGTTGAATGCATGCACACTTAACGTGTTAATAACCTGGTTTGTTATTACTCTTTATTTTTCTTCATTTTTTATTTACGAGATGCAAGCAGCTACATGCAAATGTTACAATTAAATTAACATTGGAGGACTCACAAAAGTTAATTTGATTTAAAGATGACATTTAACTGACATTAATAACATTATTTTTCGAAATGAAGCGACAAACCTTTGAAACTTAAATCTATATACAATTTTGCGAGAGAAAAAATCGATTTGAATTATATGGCTATGTTATTGTGTTAAAATATAAAAAAAAATAAAAATAAAAAAATGAAGTTACTGCATAACAAGGCTAGTAGTTGTAGTAGTAGTTGAAGAGATGTTTTTTCTTTTTTTTTTGTTTTGATGAAAAACTAAACTCCCTCTGGTTAACGAAATAAAATTGAATTTACAAAAACATTAAAAACGAAAATTGAAAATGTCATAAGAGTCACGTTTTTCTTCTTTTTTTTTTGTAGTGGTTGTGAGAAAACATAAACGTAACATAACAAAACATAATAACACAAAAAACTTAATAACGCAGACAAGATGAGCTAGCCAAGTATTTCTAAAAGTTATAAACAAGTTTTAACAGTTGCTGCTGATATTATAAAATCAGGCAAGAGGTGAGTTTTACATAAGAATGATTATGAGATTCAATCAGCAAAAAGTAGAGAAATTTTTCAGCGAAAATATTTTAGCAAAAAAAAAAAAAACTTGAAATTTATTAATAAACGCGTGAGAATGTAAGCGACATGAACGTTTTAGTCAAAGTTTGCCTTCCAACACACATATATAGACGCAGTTAATGGGGGTCGTCTCTGATTCAGGACAAGAGTCAGTAAATGAAGTTGTAATTGTCTACATAAAGCGTTTCTTCTTTCTCTTTTCCTCTTGCCTCTCCTTGTCATCCACTCACTTTATAAGCTCACAAATTATTAAAGCTTATTATTGGTAATTTTTGTATATATAATTTTTACAGTTGGATCATCGTAATAATGAAACTTTTATTTACCAGTGTCTAGTATTCATACTCAGCCATACATATATATTCCTTTCGCGAATCGATCTCATAAAAGTTTCCATTTTGTCTCGTTCAAGATAGCGGCAATAAGTAATATTTCCTTATACCTCCATCATGCAAGGATGAGGAATATATTCATTTTATCAAAACGGTTGCAACACCCAGAGATACGCTTTAGAGACTTCACAAAGTTTATATATTCTTGATTAGCATCAATTTTGTCGTCGGTCAAGATTCATCTGGCTGTGCTAAACATTCTACTGCTACTAAAAGTGCAGTAATCAGGTTTGGTAAAAAGATCTGCCCGCAGATTAATATTGAAATTAAGCCAAACTAGTCAAAGGGTATGGCCGCAGCACAATCTAACTCTGGACCACCTGTGTTTTCAGAAAGAAAATAAAATTGGCTTTTTTCTCAATGCTAAGCACGGCAGATACGACGGTAAAAATTTGCATTTATATTCTGTGGGTGGCCGGTCTTGCAGCACCTGTACAAAAATGGAAAAAATCAGCCACACCCACTCAATATTATAAAATATTAGAATTTCACTCTTTTATCAAAACATTTGCAGCCCCCGGAAAGCACCTTCAGGAACCACACACAACCTACATATGATTGATCCGCATAAAGAGAGATAAGACGCGGGCGAATATAGTGTTTACTCCTTGCGACATTTTGTTTTACTAGGGCATACATCTTTACATTTGATTTTTCGTAAAGCTTTGCTTTCAATTGAGATAAAAAATTTGGATCGGATGGGCCGTTCTACATAGCTATTCCTATGAAAGGCATGCTTTTCTAATTCTAATCTAATCTAATTTACAATACATGCGTAACGACGGTTTGACACGAAAATTAGCCATACCATACTAGGGCCGCGTAGGTAAATTTTTTGGATCTCGCCCCTTTTAGTTATGAAATGTATGACAATAAAAATTTAATTTCTAGTGCTTTATGACTATTATAGGTTGAGCAATAATAATGTATTTGACAAAAGGATTAGTTTTACTAAATCTAGACTACATCAGCTTATGTTTCGGGCCCTCCTCCATACAAGGACTCCTATAAAAAGTAAGGCTTTTAAATGGAACCGAAGTATAAGTTTTGATATATTATCACACAAATAAATTAAGGATTCTATTAGGTGAAGTGATACGGGGTATACAAAGGTAGGCATTGGCCGACTCGATCACTTGTACAATTATCAAGTTGAGGCAATATCGTTGAGAGTCGCAAAATAAGGTTTGTGAATGGGCACAAAAAGAATTAGATCAGTGCAAGGAACATAAATGAAGGCTGTGGACGCTTTGATAGCAAGCCGCCCTCATTTATGTTTTGGAAAACAGGATTTTTTGCAGACTATACTTGAAAGTAAACTCAAAAATTATGTATGCCACCACCAATGCTAAATTTTACCACACACAGCCGCTGGAAACCAAACAACGATTGCCGTAATTAAATGCGTCAAGTGTATGCCGAATAAAAACAGCCTCCGCCGCGAAGGAGTAATAAATAGTTAAAAACATTTGCTGCAGAATACCTCTCGCGGTTATTACAACAACTATTAAGCTTTAAACAATGTACTATCACAAGCTTTTAGTTTATATATTACTATATAGAAATTATCAAAGCGCTTTCTCTCAAGTACGGCCAGCAAAGAAATTTTCTATAAATTTCTTATGATGGAATTGGAATGAAACATCACATCAGGTGAACGCAACTATTTCTCAAAATCGTTATTAAGTTACGAGTCTCATCAAACGTAATAAAGCACTTGTAACAACTTTAAAGATTCTGGCTTTGCAACTGACTTGAAAACGAGCAAAATAAAAACCGTATATGATAATAAAGGTAATATTTAAACAAATCAACAAATGGAAGCATAAAGCCGTGGAAACCCTGACCTACTTACTTTTTAAGCATACAATTGCTTACTAAAACCGTGATGAAGACTTTTTAAAACCAACGATCATAACAAGAGCAAAAAGGCATTAACGAATTCAAAGCAAAATTCCTTAAATTTAAATAAGTTTCATATTTTCCTTAATTTGAATAGATTTCGGAGAAAAAGCAAAATCGAACACCACCGCCTCAAACTTAACGGTATAAAATTATTCAACCGATTTAAATTCCTCGAGTTTGGCTTTGGGAAAAAAAAAATAAATAAATGCACACAATTTGAAAATTACTGACATTTCATTTACACATAATAACTGATTATGGACGGTACTTAAGATTATTTTGAGATGGGGTTAAAAAATGTTTCATTCATTTTGTTGCTTTTCGGGTATGCAAGCATGCATGTATGCATGTATGCATGCATGCATAATATAAGCGTGCGCGTGTGGACATCATGCAATAACAGGCAACATAATGAAAGTCAACAGGAAAAACTACAATTAATCACATTGATAGGGTATGGCACGACAAATACATGCCACAACAAAAGCAATAACAACAATATCAGTAAAAACAAGACATGGGAAAACGAAAGACGATTTACTTTAAGAGTTTTAAAGCGGACTTGAACTTTGTGTGTACGAAAGAAATTGAAAACGAAAAATCAAGTGCACAGAAATAAAAACCAACTATTAACCAGACAACCTGTTGCATGAGATGCGACTTCAAGTAAGCAAGTGCAATAAAAATCCAAACAAATATTATATGTATCGGAGCGTATAAGTGAGAAAGGTACAATAGCTTGCTTGACGCTTGCATGAGCTGACTGTACGACAGTCGAGAGAGCAACGAAATTTGCAACTCTAAGCATAGCATAAACTGAAACTCATGACTCACGCTGGGCCAGAAGTTGCGACAGTTCAGCAAATGAAAGCGAACGTTTCGTTGTAGTATTGTTGCGCTGGTCGTGGTCGTATAAATTCTGTTGCCAGCGATCAGTGATACTGGTTTTTTCAAACTATAACCTGTAACCATATAATAACAACCTGTGTAATTGAACTGAACCATATTTAAAACGTAACGCTGAACGTGGTTTTTATACAGCGGCATTGCTCCTCTTCTCCTACGCCGTTTTCTTTTTCGCCTCATTATGTTTTAGGTGCAAGTGCATCACTATTGAACGCCATTAGTATTATTTCTTAAACGGCTCGTCCGAGCTAATGACGACCACATTCACAACGTGCTGCAACAAACTGGTGTTGAATTCAATGCAAACGTAATCAGTTTCTTCGATTGAATTTCAATGATTAAACAGCACACTACACCATCAACAACACAACCGTCGGCAGCACAGAAGTAAGAGCAAGCATGTAAAGCAATAGCCATGTATGTATCTATGTGAATGGAAACACATGCATGCATGCATGCATGCATGAATGAATTAATACTCACTACTTGAACTTGCAAACACAGGCACAAGCACACTATGCCAAACAACAACCAGAGCAGGCCTGTAAGATATTGTGATAAAAGTTCCCTTAAAAAAAAAAAAAAAAGGAAAAATAAATAAAAAAAAAAAACGTTGTTCCCCTTCTTTTGCTATTTGTTCGATACGTGCAGGCTTATTGTCTCCTTGAAATGAAATGGAAAGTTGTTTAGTTTTTATTATTATTCCTTTTTGGGTCGTCGTCTGTTTGCTTGCACCGAAAATTCGCCAAAAAAAAAAAAAAAAAAAAAAAAAAATACCAAAAAAAAGTCATTGTGCACGAATTTTAATTGAAGCAATATCACCTTAAAGCGGAATGAAAAATCAGAAACGTGTATTTTCAGTGCAATAGCATCCTAAAGTTTCAGACAGCGTGGGTCGCTGTTGTTGTTTTTAAATACTGCTGACGGAATTTTTGCGCATATTATGAATTATTATTTTCCCTTTCATATATTATATCTGATTAATAATCAAGAAATTCAAGTTTCTGATTGATGGCGCAAGTCACTCAGCACGAAGTTGATGTGCTAATAATTTCCCATATCGAATTAATAAGTGTATGGAGCTTTTGAAAAGAGAAGACCACACATAGCCATAAATAAAATCTTTTATCTTCATTGCTTTTTCAGTGGGATTCTGTTAAGCCTCATCTTCTGCTCCAAATTATATTCTAATTATGAAATATTATTTTCTTGACAAAAGAAACATTACAACATTCCAAGCAGTAGCACTAGCATTAGCAAGGAATTTGTTAATGGCCACCCACAGTCAGTAACTGTGCACAATGTCAATTGTGTCAATTTTCATTTCCAATGTTTTCGTTCACTACGATGAGCTTTTGTCTTTGATCCGGCTTAATAGCATTGTTCGAGTTGATATGCTTACGTGAGTTTCAAGACTTCCCAGAGAGTAGCGGAAGCTAAATTAGGCGAATAAAACCGTCGCGAAACGATGTGAGATGAATTTCTGTTGGAAAAATTTAATACAACACGAGTAGGCCCATCTGATTCTTAAGCAATTTTTCAGAAAAAATTCTCATCAAGAACAAAAGGGCAGCCAACGTGAGCCTCAGGGGCTGCTCCAGGCGTTCTTATCGTCAATGCTTGTCCAGGCTTTTTTCTTTTTTTAATTTTTCGCATAAATGAAGAATTTCACTGCCCGCTTAAATGTTATAATTCAATTTCGTATATTTATGGTGAAAATATCGACAAAATGAAATTCATCTTCTACTGACAACGCCTAGCAATGCAAATTAACTAAGGAAAATCCATCAACATATATGGCATGGATAGCTATCGGTCTAGTTGGACGATCTTCTAGTAGTAAAGCCCTAAATTGTCTATTCAATGGTAGTTTCAAGACTGATTGTCTTTTGCTTTTTTTTTTAATCGTGGTGCACAGACGACATCATGAATGCAGAAGATACTCATCCAACTTCTGCTCCACACCTCTTTGTAGCAGTGATGATTGCCGTTGCCAAACGGTTAACTGACCACATTCGAAGCAAGTTAGCTGATAACTCTAACATATTTCGTTCTGATCTTTATTACACAATCTTGCTTGTAGTATTCTCAATTAATAATTTATAAGGGAGAAGTTAACAAAAAGCTAAAACTACACTCACTTACTAAAACAATATAAATAATATACACTACGTGTATGGCTGGCAAAATAAGTCCAGCGAGTTCCGTCCTTAGAATATTTAATACTTTTGAGATCTTCCTAAGATTCGTTTGCGTGTATATTTAAATTGTGTAGCATGCACTCTAAGAGATATACTATAAATGAAATATCCGGAAGTCGACTTTAGAACCAGTTCAATTCTCGGAATCATGCATACATATTGATTGAAATCGAGAGAGTTTCGTCAATGATTAACAAATCATAACATTTCTTGAAATAAAACATCTATTTTTACGTTTCAATTTTTACAATCAACTGTTGTTGTTTACTAATATTTTTATTAAGTATATTTTGGGACTTGGCTTCTTCTTTGTTACACAACGCTATAACCTCCCTTCACATTATGCAAAAACTAGCTGTCCCTCATCTAGTAATTGTGTGTATGCTAACGCTAGGTTTTTCCAGTGTGGTCAACTAGCTTGGGATAAAATGATATAATGTAAACGTAATACAAACAGTAAGTGCCAAGACAGTTCCACGTGATCGAACGAGAATAAATTATTTTAACGTATGACTTTTAACATTTCTCATGATTTCATTCTTATAATTTTCATGTAATTTCTCAGCAATAAAAGCCCAGTAGTTCATGAAAGATTCGTTGGGTGTGTGTGTGCAGCCTTTGTACAGATGTAAACAGTTCAGATGGCGGAGGAGAATTTCCAACAACAATCGCATGGAAACATTCGCAAACAAGAACAGAATTAATATTCCGAGCGAATGAGTGTACCGTTCCCAACAGAATGGTTTGGCAGATGAATAAAACATTTGATGAGACGACGCAATGGATGTTATTTCACGCAAACCTATTATTAAGAAGCCAACATATATAAAAATACAAGAAAGATAGTATTACCAGAATATAAATTTTAAAATAAATAAAACATAAGTGAAAAACGTTGCCATATCGAAGAATTTAAAAGAGTATATATATACAAGACACTCTCTGCCACAATTGCTGTAACTGTAATTATACGGCACACACTGCTAGTGGAATAGAACACGTTGAATTTGTCAGGATGCATGTGACAGCCATAAGAGCTTAGGATAGATCCATCTTATAATAAATGTATATATTTAGAATCGCTTTCTGAAAAGATTGAAGCATATCAGTCCCTCTAATGTCTCGCCCCCTTTCAATGTATAACCATGTCTGCAAGCTTTCTTGGTTTAATATTTTTTCAGATTCCTCAGAAAAAACGTGTTCTTTGTATGTCTAGTTAATAAGACTTATTACTTAGTTTTCGCGTCATAAAATATTGCAAATTACACCGTTTCCCTATAAAAGGGTTTACTTTTCATAAGAACGATTATGTAAGAGAGAGTTCGAAACATTCTCTCATCGAATTAAAATTTGTCACATTAATGAAATATGCTATTGCTCAACGATTTGTGTTGTGGCATCTTGAAAATTGGAATTTCGAGTGGCAGTTAAAACGGTCACATCCAATCCATTTTTAATGAAGATCGTCCCTTGATCAAAACACGTGAGTGTACTAAACTTTCATCAAAATACCTCAACGAGTAAGATAATTATATTCGGCCGTAACTGAATCTTTTACACCCACCGCCCTTATCCTAAAAAATACTAGAAACAAAGAGTTAAATTTTCATAATATCGGTTAAAAGAGGATCATTTTTCCTATCTTTTGAAAACAAAGTTCAAATTTTTAATCGTATATCTATTGCACTTCATGAGAAACTAGCGAAAACTAGAGAAAGAAAAGGCGTGAACAGTTCTTGCTGCATAGTCCTGTGGGCATGTTCTTTGACAAGTTTGGGTTATTTTTGAATCCTTTTGCAAGTGTGTAGGCGATATCTTCATTTTTGTGAGCGGGAGAATAATGACCATGATGTGCAGATACTACATAGTTGGAGAGACGGACATTTAAACGGACAGGCAGAAGGACGTTCTTAAGTGCATTCCGAATTTGAAACTGTCCAAGAATTTCTATACGTAATGGGCTTGGTCTTTAAAATTTGCTTCTCTCTATTTTTGGTCACGTACTAGGCCATCGCTCGTAGAATATGTTTTCAAATTATTGTAGGTTTACCTGCTGTCGTTTATAAGTAGTGAGAGCATTCCTTTATAAAAAACATAGGTGCTCTCAGATTGCGTGGAGCTGGACTACAACCGACGTGGGAGAACTTTCAACATTTACTGCGCAGCTTTATGTTAAAGGTCAGAAGAATGTTAACAAAAAATATTCCATAGAGCAGACAGATAGACATACTTAAATTGATTCAGAAATCGATGCTGATTATGAATATATGCACTTTGTGCAGTCTCTCAAGCTTTTTTCATGTCGTCATTCTTCGATGATCAATATAAATATTGCGAGGTGGGAAGACAACACAGACAGGTAGGTAAGCAGGCAAGGTTAGATCGCTGGAATAAAATTACTTTTCTCTCAAGTCATTCTGGGTGCTTAATATACCCTGTACACTGTTACAAGGAGTAACGGGATATTGAAAATCCCTTTCTCTTTCGGGCAGATTACATACGCCTTCCAAAAAACTCAACTCACATCGTACCTCTGATATTAAACCAAAATAGAAGAAAGACGACACAATTAAGATATAAACACGTGTCTGAAACATTTTATGCTTTACAAGCGAAAACTGAAATGCGTCAAACGAACGACACGTCTTACGCCTCTAATCTTAATATCAGCCGTAAATTGCTAAAAACTTCTAAAGCCTTATGCTCATCGTTGGACATATGAATCGATCCCTCGGGGTTATGTATGAATGTATACTAATTTTGCAATGGCTTATGTAAACAGCAATTTGCCATACGAAAAAAAAAATAATATTTTTAACCATAAATGATTAAATTATTAATGTTTTTAGTAAAAATTTGTGAAAAATGTTTACGTAAAAGCCGGTCATAAGTTAAACGCTGACGATGACAACGGGCAAATTAAAAAAAGAAAAAAAAAAAATTGTGAATTTATGATAGCGCTTAAGCTACACTGAGAAAATAATAAAGCATAAGAGAAGCGGTAATAAAATTTTTGGCATTCCGTTGGATATTGCAGACAAGAAAACATAAAAATTGTTGTTATTATAATAACAAGATGCTGTCAATTTCATTGTATCGGTTTGTCATGATGCCCTTGTGTGTCAAATCAATCATTAAATGTCAACGCTTTAGGACATGTTTTCTGTTGCTTTTATTGTTTTATTGCTGTTGTTATTTTTCTTGTTAAACAGTAATTTATCATAAAGCGAAAAATATGGAGAAAAAAAAAACAATAGGTTAAGAGAGAAAAGCAAAAACATTTATTTAACAAACTGCGATCGCTGTTAGCAATGTAATGGGGCAGAAAATTTCCGATTATATAAAACATCAGCCGAACAAAAAAGTAAAAAAAAAAAAAAAAAAAAAAAATGATAAATAAATAAATATAAAGGAGAAAAACAGCTGAAAAGTGTTTGTGTATACATTTCAGTGGAAAAAGCAACTGCACGACTGTAGAAAATTTACACAGAAAGGAAAAAACGAAAACAGTACACACTTTCGTTTTCAATATAAATGAATGTACGTCCGCTTGTTTGTCCGTCCATCCATACAAATAAAACAACCAAAAAAATAAAAAAACATACTGTATAATAACAGAAGACTTCAATCATTGACAACAATCAATGAAGTAGGCTTGTACTTCAAATAATACGCTGCGATGATGATGACGATAATAATAGTGTCGCTAAAAGCCAACGAACCTTGAATGCCACAGAAAACGGTTTGTTGGTTTTTTTTTTCTTTCTTGCCTTTTAACGTACGACATAAACAAAGAGAAACTATCAAAGTTGTCTTGAGCGTTACAAACTCTCGAAAACGAATCTTTACTGTAATCTTTATTTATGTCCACCAACAAAAAGAAGTGATATATAGAATATTGGATTTGCACCCTCTATCGTCTCTATCCCTATCGTATATATAAGAGATCCTATGAGGCAGCCATATATTTTCGATCGGCGTCAGGTTCTATGACTAGTAAAATATCAAGAACGAACGGAACGAACTTTTGTTATCGTTACTTCTAACACTAACCGGCTAACAACTAAAGACAGGAAAGTTAGAGGTATAAACTACCTAAATGAACGCTTTTTATTTGAATCATAAAGTATGGCCAAAAGTCAATCTTCTCAGCTTTCTAAAGGAAATGAGCTTCAGAAATACCAAGACATATATTTATTATCCCATTAATTAAATTTGTTTTTGGCTCCTCATCTGTTACGCTCAGGCAGAGAAAACCAATTTGGAAAGCCCTAGAATAGTTTGACTCTCTATACTTAGCAAAATCAATTCACCCTCAGCCAGTAGTGATTGAAGTTGCAATCACAATCTCCTGGGAAAAGCGGATTATTTAGCATTGCTTACTTCAGATATTCATTTCTTAGTTTAGTTAATTGACTGAATTGAAGATCCTTTTGTTCCGAAATACCTCTTAGGGGTGGTTGGAGGAATACCTTAGATGCACAAGTACATCGTGTTTGTTATTTTACGTGGTTTGCACAGTCATGCACATATTCTTAAAACAAGATCTCTTTTTTTATTGAACAACTGTTCAACTGTTCATGTTTCATTGCTCGTAGGTTTAGTAGGCCTCTCTTGGCCAAATTATACGATATTTTTACGTTATTTTAGCCATAGTTAAATGAATTTGTTCTTTAAAGGAAAATACCCTATAACTAGTAGATGTAGTGATAAGCGGGGGCAAGGAGCCTTCACTTCAGTTTATCTAGTAAAATACCACTGATTCGTTGATTATCGATAAGACTTTCTTTCACATGCAACCCTTTTTTTTCACGTTTACTATAGAAACTGTAACAATTTGAAGTGCTGTATAGATTAATAAAAAAAAAAAAAAAAACGCTGATTACACAGCAAACACAGAAATAAATAGAAATGCCAACACTAACGACAACTTAAAAGCGTTTTAAGATGACGATCGATGTTTGTCATAAAATGAACAGCTAACGATAAACAAACTAAACAACAAAAACTACCGCATGCATTATTAGCTACACTACACTATATACATATATATATATAAATCCATATATATATATATATAAGAAACGTAAAAATACTTTGTGCTGTCAATGTGACATTTAGTGAAAGTTTAAACTTGATGCAGATTTATGCGACTGAACAGAAAAAATTAAAGATAAAAAAATTAAAATAAAAATATGTACGTTTCTATAGTACATAGGTACATCTCTTTCTTATTGCCTGAGCTGTCACTGAGCTGGTGATTATGCATAATGATGATGACTTATTTAATGCTTTCGTCCCCTCGTTTGTTTTCTGCTTACTTTTGGGGATCATTTTGTTTTTAAGAAAGTGCAGATATTTATTAAATTACAAAAGTGTGTTAAAAAATATATTAATCGCTCCATAATTTATATATGATGAACGGGTTTTATGGCTTACCAAAAACAAGCTTAAGCCAATTTGCTCTTGGCTGTGTGTGTTTATGTGAATTTGCTTACCTGTAAAGAAAAGGGAAACAATTGTGTAAACAATATATTCATCACAGGTCAATTCATTCATCAACAGATTATAGTTCAAGGTCCAAAAGTAATCTTAAGTGAAGGAGTACAACAGTTGAGAAACTAACCTTAAGCACTCTTGTTTAGTCGTCTAATAATTCTCGTTTCAATATTTTTTAAAACAAAGAATGAGGGATTTGACTACAAATGTCGGACGAAGGGCCATTGCCACAATATATGCATATATTGTGGGCGCCATTGGGAATTTCATTTACAAGTGGAACTAAGTCCGGAGGTCCTCCATATAAGTTACTTTCATGACACCACACTTTACTGACATCATGCGATATAAGCTTAAATTAGACGCAAGAGATAATACCTGAACCTTGATATCATTTATATAAGCACGAAACAGTTTTATATATATAGAAAAAAAGACATTTATTATAGGCCGATAGCCTGTGTTGCTAGTGCTCAATGTCTCCTTTTTAGTCTAAGAATTCAATTCATTAGTCTAAAATTAAAATAATAATAATAATAATAATATATGACAATATGTTCGAAGTATTGCCCTACGCCACCTACGCATTCTTTCCGCCGTGGACACCACACAACTGTCTCTTGAGTTAAATCATCAAGCCATTTTCCTAATTGTCGGTCGCCAAAGTGAGATTCTATGAGATTCTATCGGACGACGACTAGAAAAAAGGTTCGCAGACGCTATAAGATATGCATATTTTTGTTCAACATCCAATGATTGAAAGCTCTTGCACGCATGTTGTTGTTGAGATTGACCCAAATCGATCGACAGACATGTTTTTAAAACTGAAAAAAAATTCAAATTTTTGCTATTTACTGAGAATCAGTAAACAGATACAACGAGGGCGGTTTCGCAGCAACTGTACAAACGCGGAAAAAGCCACTCACACCTAATCAATATTATTGAATATTGAAAATTCATTGTTTTATTAAAACGTTTGACACACTTAGGAGAGAAGCTTCACAGGCCCTACAACATCTACATATTATTGATCGACATCAAACGGTGATTCAGTCGCTGCCGAATACTTCTTCGTTTCTTACCTTCTCTTATGCAACACAATTTGTGCCTAATGTTTGTAAATGAATTTTTCCTATCTTCAAACTCGATCTAAGTTTAGCATTTTACAATTTTCTTAATTTGGAAAGAATGATTAAAGAGCCGAAAAAGAAAGAATATCCAGAAAAGAGCAAAACTCTTGAAGTCACTGAAATCGTTGTGTCATTCTATTGAATATTAAAAATTGTGACAGTCAGGCAAACTGAATGCTCAAGATTCACGATAACACGATTTATCTTTTTCTTTTCACTGTTTTTTAATCTAAAAGTAGAACAGAAAACCATAAATGTCCTGAAATCACTTACTTATATACAATATAAGAGAGCTCCAATACCAATTGAATGATAAAGAAAACGAAAAAAGAAAAACTTCTGATTCCTTTTAAGGTCCGCGCGCTTAAAAGTTGTAGTGGAAACAGTGGTATGTTTCATTCGTAGCTTTTTCTAAAAAAGGGGATTAAAAAACTTACAAAATTCAATATTAAACGACTCGATGATGATGAATGAAAACAATCTATGAATGGCATCGGTTTTATGAATGAATGAATGAATCAGACAAGTTTTTCTTTTATTTATTTGTTTATTTATAATATACTTTGTCCGGTTTACTTAAATATTCTAGACAGTCTCCGCTATTTGTGGATGTGGAAAATTAGTTGGAAACGACAAACACCTATGGATTTTCTAATTAGAAAAGTGTGGCTTAATATGAGAGAATTGCTATATATAAATAAATAAATCAAATATAAATAAAATGTAATGCGGATTTATATTACGTTAAATGAATAATAAATGAATCCCCACACAAGCAAGAAGAACAAAAGAAACATAATAGTAATAGGTGAACGCTCATCGTCTTTTAAGGGTTTATTAGGTTAATGCGTAACTAGTACTACATCTTATTGGATAATCCGGTCTTTATATAGTATCTTTGAGTTCTTTACAAGGAGTAAAACGTTTTGAAGCTATCAAGCATGTGCTCCCGAATACTGCAAACCATGCGAATTATTAACAACAATGATAAAATAGAATATCTATGCAGGCATGCTCTAATTCCGAAGAGGTCTACTTATAAAATAAAGAGAACAAGAAATATTTCCTTTAAATGTAGCGCATAATAATATTTTGAAGATAATCATGAGAACACAAATAAACTGTCATTAAAGAGATAATGATGCAAGAAGAGACAAAGCATAAGATTTGATGATATTTTAATATAAACAAGTCAGTAAGTATATAAGCAGTTTATTGTGGAGCAAAAGGTCAAAGCAGATACCACGCCCAAGTCAAACATCAATGCTGTCCACGATGGCGAAATTTCCCAGAGCAGTGTAAGAGCAGAAGTCGAAACGGAATCTAAGCTGCAAAACAACTACGCAATTAGTATCTTCTTTCTTTTTTTTTTTTTTTTGTTTGTTAAACACAATGCATAACACGGGAACAAATAAAATAAATATTGCGATGGAAATCTTGGGTGTGTGAAAGTATTTCCAAACGCTTTGACATACTTGTGATTTCTAAATTGACGAACTTTTCTTATTGCATTTCCCGAGAGTACATTTAAAGGAAACGCCATTTCTCCTTTATTTTCAAATACATTTTTGCTTATTTAAAACAGACCTCTGTCTTTTTTCCATGAAATCAAAATGAAGAAGGTGATAACATTTTATTTTTACATTCATCAGAACGCAGCTCCAAAAACTCCATAAATAAAATACATTCTTGATTAGCATCAAAAAAGTTGAAACGATTTAAAGATGCCTGTCTGTCCTGTGTGTATTTCAAACAAACTCTTGCAGAGTTATTTCGAATTAATTGCGTGCAATGGGCAAAATCGGCTAAAGGACGTCGCTACAATCCGTTATAATATGTATCTCTGTTTCTTGGACTTTTTGGTCTTCGCTCATAACCTAAAGCAAACTCACGATAAAAATTCCTATGTATATCCGATAAAAATGGGAGAGACCAACGATGCCCATTCAATGTTGTGTTCAATGTTGGCTATTATAGAGTATGGAAAGTAAATAGCAGAAAGTAGAGGCTACATGGTGCGAACATCCCAGGTCCGGAAGCAAAACGATTAATGAAGAATATATTTGAGGGAAAGAGGATTAAGTTGTATTATTAATACGGTGCAATTATTATCGTAACGGACTTACTGCATTTTACCAATACTTGAAATCATAAAATCCCGACGTGAAATTTCACATCAATTGGATTTGCTTCATTGTTTTAATATAGTTTTTTTTTTTTTTTTTTTTGGTTTAGCCAAACACGAGGTGTAAAAAACACTTTGGTTACGATTGTGGGTGTTAAGAGTACAAACAAGCCGATTTATAAAGATACGTATATTATATCAAAAGAAAAAGCAGAGCGAAAATTTTCCAATAAATCTTGGAACGACCTCAGGCATTCAAACACACACAATAATCTTTCACAATAAACAAGAAACCAGAATAACAGAAAACAAAAAGCAAAAAAAAAGACAACTAAACCAATTTTCATTGATTTTCAAAGACGATGCCAAAACAATACCAAATTAAGAAGACGCCGTCATACCGCAATACAAACGAACGCATGTATTCATGTAGGCCTATCTGCATTGAAGTAGAGCTCAACCTTTTTTTTCGGATCTTTTCCTCTCGAGCAGCAACCGAACGACATTGACGATAAATTAAAACAAAGTGCCCACAAAATGTTCTACTTAAATGAAAAAGAAATAAACAGGAAAGAAAGAACGAAGCGAAGCGGGTCTTGACTTAAACAAAAGTCTAATAATAACAGAGAACAGAAAAAAAAGTAAAACAAACAAAACAACTTCAACTACAACTACAACAACTAAAACAAGTTGCGTTAAATTAAAGTTCAAATTCTTTTTTGTTATTATTAAACTATGTACGTATATACACAATTGCATATATAGGTGGTATATGTGTGTTGTACATCTTTACGTAGTATCATAAAATTTTCATCAAACGATCATCAAAATAAAAATAAATTTCAATATTGTACCATTTAACGGTGTAGTTGTTGTTTTTTTCTCTTTACTATCGTGTACTCGCACAGCTTTTGTTGCCGTTATAAAAAGTTTTCACTGGCATTAAGCCAAAAAAAGAACAAACAACTAAGACAACAAGCAGTCATTGTACGCGATCAGAAAGCAAACGCAACCAAACATCTACTCAGTCAGTCAGTCAGTCAGTCATTCAGTTAGTCAGCCAGCCAGTCAGTCAGTCAGTCAGCCAGTCAATCGAGAATACCGTAATAATAAAAATAAGAACAAAAGAATATAGAGAAGCTTTCGTTTCTATTGCCAGACCCATTGTGCCGTGGTCCGCTTGGTTGCTTCTTATTATTCGGTTACACATCAACGAAAACGCTGCCACAACAGTTGTCACAATATACCGCTAAAATGTTTGCAATACTAAATCCCATATGCCCAAATATATATATATATATATATATACATCTATGCATGTATGCACGATGTATGTATGTACTTGTGTGTATGTGTGTGTGTATGTATGTGTGTATGCGTGATAAGTGTATGTCGTTTTATAAAGAATTCTTAGCCTGTCGCAGGCTTGGTTTTCAAACCAAGGTAAATTTATTGTATAATTTCTTTTAGTTCTTTCTCGTAACTTTCCTTAATTCGCTAACGGTTGCCATTAATCCCTTCAACGGCATACGATTCAGTAAGTGACATAAAAACATATATATATATGTATACGTATGTACATATGTACATGGCCTGAGACAGTGATAACGATAATGATAGTAGGGAACTTCGATTCACGTCTCTGCCTCATCACATTATTAATTGTTGATTGGAAAGTACGGATGCGATTCTTCATCAAGGGCTTTACTCATTCGCAAGTACTCAGGCGTGTATATGCCCGCCTATACGCACAAGCAAAGTAAGCCCAGCCACACTCATCAAATAGACTGAGAATTTGGCGCATTTTTCCACGACATAAATATTTTCACATGTGATATGTTGTGTAAATTGTGCTGCGAATGAAAAATTTAAATCAAATGCCATCACATATATCACTGATAATGCAGGCATGCACGTTTGGTTAATTTGTGTATGTTTACATGCACAGCTTTTGTTCTCTTAGGCGGGCTAGAGGAGTTAAGAAAAAGTTCCATCACACGTGGATATCTTAATGCAACCTGTAGGTTTGCGCGTAAGTTGACAAAGATTTTTTATCGTAGTTTGCTTTTAAGGCTTTATTTATTTAGATTTGCTCTCTGTTTTGCTCTCCGTTTTTCCTAAGCTTCTCAGGCAATATCAGCTATATGTCATCTATGTGCAAACGTATATAAAAATGATCGTAAACAGGTCGAGTTAGCGAGTATAGTCAAAATTCATTCCTATCCGCTTTGGCAGGACTCACAGCTTCAGAAAATACATGAGAGTCGCCAGGAGGTGCTTGTGGCAAACTGTAAGACACTGTAAGTACTGACGGGTTACGCCTACTGTAAAATATAGTCCATCAAAGAACTCGTTTTGCAGATATCTAGGCTTAATTCCACCTACCCGGATGCAAAATTTTGTTCACGCGGCGAAAAATACATATCAAGGACTTTATAAAGTGTTTGCTGGTATAGAACTGGACCGATTTAGATCAGTCTGTCGCCAAGTGTGTTTGTGAAAACGCAATAATAAACAGCAAACAGAAACTTCACAAAAGAGTGAATTCATTGATCTTGTATCGCGATCGTCATAGGAATTTGTAGATCGTACAAGAATTTTTAGCGAAGAAATCAAACAAATCTTTTAGACGCCTGATCGGACTTCTCTAGGTTCCGATCTTGAAATAATTTCCCCGAAAATTTTATCTACAAAGTTAAACGCGTAAAAAAAGATTCGTTGTACATGAATCCCAACCACGAGATCAATATATGTTGAGGACTTAGAGCCAAGCAATGGCGTGCCCTAATAATGTTGCAGTAGCTAAGATCTAGTTATCAATATTAGTTACTATATTTTTTAATTTCATTTAAAAATTTATATATATAGTACTTAGGCAGCCCGAACGCATTCGAAATTGCGTAATAATATGAAAGTAACTTGCAAATGTGTTTAATATTCAACTTTCTTCTAATCTAAGTAATATTGCATGTAGAGGTTGACGTGATCGCCGTGGAGAAGCCCAAGAAACAGATTATCTATATTCGTAATATTACGGAAGTCCGCACAGTATAGAAATCGACGTTGGAATTAAGCACATATGCGACAGTCATTTCATGTGTCGGTATTGTCTAAGTATTCATTGGAATATCCAGACGAGAATATGTCTTATCAAAGATATTGTGGTGCAACTGATATTAACAAGTCCTCTGTGCATTCTGATGATCGAGGTATGTTGCTGGTGCGCCTAAGTTCGCTGGAATGGCGCAAAGTATTGATTTTTCGCTAACGCGATATCCATCGAAAACGATGAACATATTCGTTGAAAAAGGTTTTCTTTTTTAGACGTAATTCGATGCAAATTTCCGGATTAGAGAAGTGGGAGGTTAACAGACGCAACTGCTGTTGCGTCATTAATGTCTTCATGTTAATTGGAAACTCCAGGATGGGATATGCCCTACTAAAGGCATTGTGGTGCCATCGCTGTCAACAAGCTTTATGTATTTATCTCCCAATTTGAGGCGTTTCAAGACCCCTGAGCGTTTGTTTTAATCCGCGGAACTGGAGCAGAGGGTCCTACGGTTATTCCGCATAGGCTACTAGGCAAGTCGCGACTACCAAGTTTCTATTCACAGACCCAAATTTCAAAATGTTAGAGTATACTTGTATACAGTGAGTGCTTAGTCGGCAATGGCGTAACATTTACCGATGCGGCCACTCCCCATATAACTGTCACTTTCCATACTTCTTTTTGACCATCACAATACCACACGCCTTCCGTGATAACGAAACATCTCGCAAATGATAAAAAGATAGATCTTGCCTTGGGCAGAAGGGTTGACCTGGATCTTTAATAATACTTTTCCCATTTTTTTCCATTTTCACTTGAAACGAAAAAAATGAAGAAAACTTTTATGAAATTTCTTACAGTTTGTGTAAGCATTTCCTTCTTTAAGGTTGTTTGTTTAAAGAAATATTGTTTTGCGCTGATAGTGCCGCTACTGTTGCTGATGATACGTTTACTTCTTTTTTCTTTCTTTTTTTTTTTCTTTTTTCTCTCTTTGAAAAACACGGAATTCCCATTTTTACCAAATTAGGAAATAAAACTGTATACTTAAAGACATATGTGTACGTAAAGCTTTTGAACATATCTACAAATATGTTACAAACTAACACATGCAATGGTAGAAAATAATAATAATAAAAAAAAAATAAAAAATAAAAAAAATAAACCAACACACACCGTACTCATGTTCACAGAAAATAATAGTTAATAATAATGTTTAAAACACACAAGAGAAGAGCTACTACACTAAAGATGCGACTAAAGATGGTAAGGATGGTTAAACATGGTCTTGGCAGAGTTGCTGAAGCCATTTTTCGCATAGATACATTTCGCTTCGATATCGAGTCTCTTTTATCAAAAAATTTTCATATGCAGGTCCCTACGATGATCTTCTGACATTCTCCTCAAGGTTCTTACGGTGTAATGAAAAAGTTAAAAGCCTACGCATTCGATCAGCCTTTAGGAGAAGAAGTAGTAGTTCGAAAATGTGTTATTATATATATGTAATGCATGCACCTAAGGGAGGTTTAAGAGCCACTGTAGTAACATAAGTTCTAATATTACCACCATTATTACAGGATGAGTGTATAGAATTTGGATTCTGTGCAACAAGATTTTTCTTAATTTAAGAAGGTTGGCAGGTTTGCTGGATAGAGTGGACAAGCCTCAGCCAGGTCAGGCAAACTGCTGGTTAGTCGTTAACATGTTTTAATATTTCTGCCCAGGAATGAAGAAACTCTAGTACGCTGCGGATGGACGTAGCGGGAGCCCAGAGTTTGCGGCTTTTTAAGCAGCAATAACTAATACATATATATATGTGTCTGTCTCTAATGGTATGTGCGGTAATGCATTAATGTATATATAAAGAATTTGTCTTGTCCCACTGTCTACGGTTTATGTATTTGTTTGTTTGTTCATTATTGCCGTGTTTATTGATGGCCGCGGGAAAATCTCTACATCAGATTTTGCATTTGGTTCGCATTTTATTTGATTGACAAGTCGCTATTTGGTATGGATTCAACATGCTTGTTGTAAGCTGTATCAGCTAAAACTGGTAACTCGAGTTTCTAACGACGTTTATATCGTGCACACATTTCTTCGCACATATATATAGGTATTTTGACAGTTTGTTGTTGCTGATATTTTTTTTTGTTATTGTTTTTTGATTTTCCTATAGTAACATAACATAAAAAAGAAGACAATAACGCAGCAAGAAAGCTTGATTGAGTGGAAGTATTGTTGTTATTTTGAAGATTTGGTAGTTTGTGTTGCGCTATTGCTCGCTTGGCTTAAACAAGTCACTAACATTCGTTTTGGAGGGATTTTGTCTGAAAATATTTACTTTGTTTTCAATACTCGGCTGCTTTTTCTTATTTTATAAAGAAATTCATAAATCCGTTTTCGGTTTCCTTTCTCTATCTCTCTATCTCTCTCTCTCTCTCTGATTCTTATTCCTTACCATGTGTGGCAAAGATGAGGCTGCCATGCCATACTACAATAGGAGCGATACCCTTATGACCTGAGTTTTGGGTGAAAAAGTTAAACCATAACTTAAGTAGCTAGAAACACTATCTCAAGCAACACACATGCAAAAGGAATCCATGTGGCAACCACCACCATACGTATCCATGACTCTGTCGTATGTAACACAACCATCACGGTCATCATCTAAGCTATAAATTTGATTGTTGTTATTGTTCATATGTTATTGTATACGTGTATATGTATGTATATATGCGATCATGATTTTAACCCACTCGAGTCTACCATTGCCGTTATTTTTCCTTCTTTTCAATTGCATTGTTTGTGGCTTCTTTAAAAAAAATTTATATAATATTTTTGACCCTTTCTGCTTCAACTTTATTTGTAATCATAAACATTACTTACACCTCTTAAACCATGTACATTCATGTATTTATTTTGTGTCTCACTGTGTGCGCGGATATTTTCTGCGCATTATGTATGCCTTCCTTCTCCTTACGTTTCTCGCCCTATCCTTGTATTTCATGTCGAATTATTATACAGCGCTTACATTGTTGTCGCAGTTCAAAAGTTCAAATGGACTTTAATTTATTCCTTAATCTTAATCAATAATTGTTGTGGTCAACTGTAACCTTACATTAATGTACATTCGCACATACTTG
Source organism: Glossina fuscipes (assembly GCF_014805625.2). Lineage (NCBI taxonomy): Eukaryota > Metazoa > Arthropoda > Insecta > Diptera > Glossinidae > Glossina > Glossina fuscipes. Next base: position 13,896,909 of record NW_023998416.1, read on the forward strand.
CAGACAACTGCTTGGATACACGCAGATAGCTTTTAGTTTATGGTAAAAGACTACTGACTTTTACTTTTTCTTCACCGATTGAATAATCATTTTTTATTATGTGCTATGATATATAACTCATTGTTTTTTTTTTTTTTTTTTTTTTTTTTTTTTTTTTTATTAATATACGAGTACTGACCTGGTGGGTAGAATCTTGACGATTTTTTTTTTTTTTTTTCGGAAAAAATCATAACTTACGAGGTCATTTTTGTCCCCTTTCCCACTAAATAACAGAAATAAGATAAGTGTTATTACATGTGTGGGCGACTTCACTACACCTTCAGTCTTTTCTAAAAAAAATTCTAAAATTCATTTGAAATATTTTCAATTTTTTCAAAGTGAAATTATTACGTCATAGACTTGATACTCGAACTGCAATATCGGAAAACGGGAATAAGCTTAGTACTACTTTTTGCTTCTTACAAAAATGTTAAATTTTGAAAAACACTGAAATTTGAGACTCGAGCGGGGCAAAACCTATATACACCTATATAAGTGCATCTGTATGGAAATACTGTTCAAATAAGGTAAACGAATTCAAATTCGTCTTTCCCGAACTACTATTGCCAAATTTTGATAAATTTTTTTCCCCTACTATGGGAAAATAATTAAAGCGCTTACGGACCTCTGGCAAGGAGGGGTGACAGATGTCTTTGTTAGTTAACTACAAAATCTATCTTTACGCCCTTACTCAGCGTTTCTTTCGTTTCCTTCTTGGGCAATTTCCCAAAAAATGTGGACCAACAAGGGCGTGCCCTGCAACTGAAAAAGTGTAAGAGTATCGAAGAAAGGGAAGATCAATTTACTTTCAACAATAATCTTAGGTCTAAATCTATAACGATTTCTTGTAAGATCGCTTGCATTCACAGTTAAGCGCAGATATCCGATAAATACCCAAGATAAGTTTTCTTACATATATGTGCGACCACACGAACCGCAGTATCTTGTGGGATAGTGAAAGCGAGTTACATTAAATTCGTTTAGATTTTTGCATAACTTAAGCACAAGTCTTCGAAGTTTGTCTATATTTCACTTATTTCCAGCTAAAAAAAACTAATGTTTAGTATATGTATAGAGAAGAGGAAGACTATAAAAATTTTTAGAGAAAGGGAATTTTTTTGTTTTATAACACTTGTGGCTTGCTGTTTCTTAAGTTAATTAGTCAGTTAATATTTTCTTTGTAATTAAATATTTACTACGAAATGACGTTAAAATAAGCGTTTGCCGCATTCGTTGACCATTAGGGTTAATGCAACGTTCATTTACACGTGAAGATGGTAGAAGTTAAATGTGAAAAGGATTCCCGCCTTTACAAGTCGTATGCGGAAGAATACCAGCGTAATTATTATTTTCTTTTATATTTTGGTAAACAAAATGCAAAACTACTGTTGCTTTTCTTTGCTTTATTTTTTTCCATACAGTAATTACGATACATTGTCATTACTAAAAACAACTACTACAACTATTATGGATACGTTGCAGTTATATTTTGAGACAGGGCGAAGGAAACTCTTCTTTGCGAAAGTTTTGACGGTTTTTCTTTAAGCATTCAAAAAAAAAAAAAAAAAAAAAAATACTTTTGGTTTAAAAATTGCCGTAAAAGAACAATAGAGAGTTAATTGTAAACATTTGTTCAGCTAAAAAAGGAAACAAATTGGTATTGTTTACAAGTACATATGGACGACGACTACATGGCACACGAACATGTTTTCTTTTCCTTCTTTTTTTTTTTTTTTTTGTCGCTCATGCAGATGTCATAAAAGAGTGAAAACATTTGTAAGAAAACTTGTAGTTGATCTTTGGGTTAGTTTTTATGTACGCTTATGTAATATACATACATAATGAAATTAAAGAAAATAACATTTTGCAAATACTTATATATTATTATACAAAAGCAATTTGCATAAAGGTTGACATAATCAATCGCTCGCTTTTTGTCTAATTAAAATGACTGCCTTGTCTTTCCTAACGCACTTTCTAACTGAAACGGAATAAATGAAAATTTCTATTGTAGCAATCGATTAGGTAAGCAAAGGTGTATTATGTATGTATTATAAATATTAATGAAATCAGAGAAAATTTTTGAAATTTTTTCACATAACGAATGCAAACGTTTCGAAACGTTCACGAAGAAGCTCCCAACGATACAAGTCAAAGCCAAGTTTATTTATGTCATAATTTGGCTTTCTTATGTGGCCAACTTTCTTTATAAAAGCGTAGCCTTTCACGTTCTTTTTTTTTTTTTTTTTTTTCTTTGTTTATTTATATAACATATGTATATTCACATAAACTATTACCTCGAAAAGCTTAATAAGAGGGTTTATTGAACTTTTGCACAAAAATGATTATCTCTTGAAATCTTTTCACTTATTATCATTTCAAAGTTTCGTTTATACTTACAGCCGCACGTATATCGAATTTTAAGTGGTTTTAATTGGTCGATCTGCCCGATTATATGTACATGTATTGTATGGACTAATTTTTAGAACATTTTAGTAGTGTATGTTAGTTTGTCAAACTCGCAAACGGTACAATAGAACATTCAAACTGCACGTATAAATTTTCGGTTGATAGATACGGCTCAACTCCCGTCCATAAGCACAGATAGTACCAAAATACAAATGCAACAACTAAAATATTTGTAGGCGTGAAGATCGACCGCAAAATACTCTGCTCCACTTTGTCTAATGCATATGATTCAAATTTCCCATATATGAAAGCTTATTTCCGCACTCTTATAGGGGAAGCTATTCAGAAAAATTCAACTTTTTCACACCAAATATAGATAAAACTTGAAACGCCTGTCATTATAGTGGGCCACGGCCAAGCCACGTCAGTACATCAAAAATTTCATCAAAATGTCTAAACATGTGTGGCTTGTAGATTAAAGACCAGAGAACAGAGGGACAGACACGCTTAAATCAAGTCAGAAGTGATTTTAAATCGATTGCTAGCCTGACGTTGTACACAACTGCCATAGGGTATACAAATCCGGGAGGTGTGAGTTGTAATTATTATGATTAGGTTTATTTTGAAAGCGATGCAAGTTCACCTTAGGCTGAAATTATTTCTTAGAAAAAGTATTGAAAGCATTCTTAATCAATTGCTATATTATGCAAATTTAGGCAAAGAAAGAAAGAAAAGGAAACCAAATTTGAATAAATTTTCTAGCCTTTTATTAGACCGATCGATTTAAAAAGTCACTCTCCATTAGTGTCCGTTTGCGCGTCTTCTTCTCATATGTTTAACCTACTGGCCTACTGATAAAATTTGATAAATAAACTTGAATTGTTATTAATACCAAAAAATATGTCTATTAGCGCTTAACAATATTTTTTAATTTATTGAGATGAAAATCTTTAAATATCTCCAAATAATAAAAAATTGATTTGATCCACTTTCAAAATTAGCGGCTCATTTATTTTTTATACAAAGATCAAGTTAAAGAGTTTTCTCTTTTATTAACTTAATTTGTGCATTCGTTGAGAACGAACCATCTACACGGCAATAGCTTATATTATATTTACAGATACTGTGAAAAGTAGATTATGTAAATGATAAGATGATAATAATAATGAAAGGAAAGGTACTGAAGTCACGTGCACCGGAGAGAACTAATATAACAAGAGTACTAAAAAAATCGTTAAAGATCAAAAAGAATGCAATGAGTGGACACTTTTTCTAAATTAAAAGCAGTAACGTTCTTAAATTGACAAGTATTTGACAGCTTGCTCTCTCATTCTTATTGTTTGGATAAGTAAGAGTTTTATTAAAGAAGTATTGATAAGACATTATAACGCCGAGGTTTTTGCGACATCTCTGAAACAACAATGCTAGAGTAACAGGCACGGAATTTTCGATAAATTCATTTAGCGAATTCTTTATTAACGGAACGTTTCGCTTTATTGCTGTTTTTTTTTTTTTTGAACACTCGCCAATTAGCAAAAAAAGCGGCTATGTGCTTCGCCAGCTATAGGTCTTAAGAGGAACTGAGTTTCTTTCTTTTTTTTCTTGAATTAAAGCGATCTGGCGAGATCAGTTCCGATAAAGACTTTTTACAATATTCTTCAAAAATAATATTTTTTATTACTTCAATATAATCTTGATAACCTTCTCAAATATTGTTGTTTGCCTATTACCTTTTGCCTCCATCCCAAAAATATTTTCAAAAAAACACGCTCTTCACACTTTTTTAGTGGCTTCGACGCCTTCCAAATAATCTTAAAGTTGTCGAGATTCTGTACACTATTCCATACTATTACTGATCTAATGTTTCAATGTATTAGTAATTAGCTAAAAACTGAGCGAAATGACACAATAAATTTTATTACATAGCCTGTCAACCTAAATTCAGTGTTATAGGGCAAAACTTGGGCAAATCTGCAAGCATTTGAAAGCAAAATTGTAGTTAAACAAACTGTGTTACGTAACATAAAATAGAAAGCTATAGCGAAACAAAATCATTAAGGGCGAGTTTTACAAAATTTATTAGTCATCTGAACTTTTCCTCTCCATTGAATTCTCTTTATAGTCATCAATTTTTTCGCTTCAAGATAAAGAAAAAAGTAATTACCGAAAATAAACGCCTCTAATGGGTAATGAATTCAAATTTAATAGATGCAACACTTAAAAAATCTGTAAAAATGATGGATATGATGATCTGAAGATTGGCGCGATGAAATATTACGAAATCTTAAATCTTCGCTGAGCGAAAAGTAAACAGAGACTCGTCGACCGAAAGCTGTTGAACTGCAACAAATAAGATAAGAGACCAAATTTGATTATGTATAGCTAGGCAGAGATTTAGTTTGTGACATATAATAATTTGTACAGCAAATGGCTTTATATCATAGTAGTCGAATACACGAACTCTCTTCCATTGGTTTCGCAATGTCTGAAAATTGTTTTTAAGCATAGCGGAGGAAAAAATATTTAATAAAATAACAAAGTGACCGATCTAAGACTAGCTGTCCGGCAGACAGACATGGGTCCAGGTTTAACGAAATCTGAAGTTGGCATCGCATAAAGATTTAATTTTCATTGCTAACTCAGTCTACATTTTAAATATGCTATTAGGGGAAAAAAGCAATTTAATATAAAACTGAACTCTACCAACTTCGGACCACGTACGCTTATTTTTGTATCCCACCTCCCTAGAAGGATTTTCACGAAAATTTTTGTTTTTTAGGGCAAAAAAGTCGATTATGTTATGATGAAAATTGACCGATTATAGTGATTTCTCATTAATGTGATATAAAATTGAACACGTACTTCAATTTTTGAACCTCTTTGATACAACCATTTTTGCCGAAAGTAAGCTTTTATTTGCAAGGGGATTGTAATTTTTATCACACAGTTCTTTAAAAGTAAGCTTATATAAAAACAGAATGCAATTTTTGTGTTCTATGGTAAAAGTAATAAATTGTATTTAACAATGTGCTGTACGGTGTTTAATAGTAGACCTAGCCTGACTATAATGTTTCCACGTTCACTATTCAAATTGCAATGATTTTAATTGGGAAAAAGTAGAAAAAAGTACTGGAGCGAATTAGCCACTAAAAGCTAATCTCTGTTCTTTTGTACATTTAAAGGCTATTATTACTTAAATGGGGAGGAGTGGAGAGTAATGCGATCGTAAAAGTTTAACGATAAGCTCGACAAGAAAATCGTTTAATAAAGAGAAAAGAAAACGTATACTTTCACTTAGACTAAAATAAAAGACTTAATATAGATATTCTGGCAGACACATATCCCTTTCCAATAAAAAATTTAATAATATGTACTTAACTAACATAAAAAGCCTCTTAAAATACTTTCAACTGTTTACCATTTTTCTGAAATGATTGTAAATTACTTTGGAGAGTTTTTAAGGTTCCACAAGCTAATTTTAATTAGATTTGCATTAAAAGCACAATAACCTTTATGGCGCTATCTTCCTTTGAAACTCTTTCCGTGAAATTGATCGCGCCATTGAAAAGAAGAACACAAAATACACAAATAAACAAAAAAAAGCAAAAATGAAAAGACGAGGGCTGGCTGGCAGCCACTCGCTCGCATATCAATTACAAACTTAACAAACGACAGAAAAAGAGTCACTCAGTTGCGCGCGCACAAACGCATACCGTCCTATAATCGATTAATGGCATTTGAAAATATTTAAATCAATACGAATTAATTAATTTGGTATGCATAACATAAGAGCGCAATAGTCATTCACCTGTCCCTGAAACCTTCCAGCTAAAAATGAAAAACAAAAATATGTTTCCAGAGAGCAGAGTTTCCAAAATCCACTTGTAATATATAATCCGGTCGCTTTGTCCAATCTACGAATTTAAGAAACTCTGCCTTAAGAAGGTAATGGTCACACACGCAGTATTTCCAATTTAATTAATTTTCCTCTCTATCCCCGTTTCGATTTAGTGTTTAACTTTGCATAACTCATAAAATTAGTTTTGGGCTTAAAAGCGAAAAAAAGAAAACAAGATTTTTCGGTAACTGTTTCTTAGTGCAGTCAAAAACCTGCTACAGGCTATGCAGGTGTATAATTTTTCATGTGCTTTATCTTTCTTACAAACAAAAAGAAAAACACACATTCACATTTGGAAAAATATTTTAAAAAATCAATTAATCTGTTTTTAGAAACTATATCTTTTATTATATATATATTTTTTTTTTTATACCCTACACTACATGTGGCATAAGAATTTGTTTGTACGATTGTATGCAATATCCAAAAGGACTTGACATAGACAATCAGAATCACATTCCAGACCGATCTATGCTTGTTCATCCCCTTTCTTTCATTCAACTTACAAGTTGTAGTTTTTAAGATACACCGACACCGTTTTCGCCCGAATCAGTCCACTTTTTCGAACACATTTCATACAGCAGCTTATTTTGAGCAGTTGTTATATAACTGTGTTAAGCAAAGCTGTATAGGTTGCATAGGGTGTGCCCCACTATTGTGTTTCTAATTGCTATTCTTTTTATGTTTAGAAATCATTACTGCCTTGCGCCATTCAATATGAATTTAGTTCGATTCGAAAATAAATACGAGTTCCCTGTGCAAATGAATATAAATTGATTTTTAATAGTTAAGAAAAATAATATTAATAGTAAACATTAAATAACCCGTAACAATAGTTAATAAATGAAATTGGCATTTCGCTCAAGGAGAGCTAATATATCATTTCTTTGTTCAAATAAATTGATCAATAATTTCCGGTATTGAAATATATTTTTAAAAGTATGAACTTTCAAGTAATGCCTTTCATTTTGCTTGTTTACCATTTGCAAGGGGATTATTTAGGATACTTTCTTTTAAGATAGGCAAGGAATCGCGACTGACATCTCAATGGTTCCTGGTTCATATCGCGCGAGAATATGATCTAAGTTATCCGGCAGCCTGTAAATCCAAATTTTGTAAATAAATATTCGAACTTCGTGTGTTGGTTGAATTCATGCTTGGCTCCCTCTGCGACCGTTTCTGTGACATTGTGTCAAACGCGTCTTAACCTTAAGCAGAACAACAAATCTCTCCAATATGAATTTTGAGTTGTACAGGGCTGTTAATAAATTCTCAGAATATTGCAAGGCAGCGATAACAATCATTTTAGGGTAGTTTGCTTATCTTAAACAATTCTCATTGAACACAATGGACACTCCAATCGGTTCTCCGATAGTCGTTATCCTAAATGTGTTAGAAGTTAGTGTGCATCACAATTTGGCGATGAGAAAACTTTTTTCACATAGACACTACGTATACGCACAGCGAAGCAAGGACATCAAGGGTCAATTAGTACATTTATTTATAGATAAAAAGACTTTGGTGTGTCTATGTCATTTAAGGTGAAATTTTGTTTCTAATTCCATAGTTTCTATGATTTACGATCGATGTACAATTCTGCGAATGCCTTTTATATCGAAATGCAACCCCCGGAACAAGATATTTTGGAGAACATTTTATGATTCTTTCAATAAAGATAAATTCTTCGTTTCTATGAACCATTTTTTAGATAGGGGAAAAGCAAATTAAAATCGACGCCATTACTTTAAAATCGTGCTAAGCTCACGATATTTTGAGTTATAATATTTCTTCAAAAATTTTTCTCTTGTGATAGAAGAGCCTAACGAAGGAAGGGAGGGAAAAAACATATTTTATACATTTTAAAGCATTTATTTTCGTATGTTAAAATTCTGTTCTTTTTTTTTACATATATTACTCTATTTTTAGCAGCACTGTACCAAGACTTATTAAAGAGCAACGACGACATCAATTGCTACTAGTTGTGTTAAATGAAACCTATTAAGTAGGCGGTAATTCAATGATGGATAGCAAACACTGAAACAGGAAAAACGTTAGTGAAGTATTTTGCCGAAAATTTAATTCGATTGTATTTTAATCTTAAACGAACTTCACTTCGTCAAAATTTACTATTTTTCTCGATAACTTTCCGCCATTTTTCTAGTAAAACAACTCGTCTGTCATTGTAAATCTTCGAAATTTTCTGGGGAAAAAAGGAAATGCGTTTTTTGGGATTTTTTTAAAGTCATCTCTGTATTGTATGTAATTGAGGTAGACAGTGACGTGGACAATTGGTGTAGAGAATGACGTAGGCAACCACATAGACAATCGATTTAAGGAATGATTTAGACAATTTATGTGGAGAATGTACACAAAAGCTGCTGGAATAGACTTTCAAATCCAACTATATTTTAATTTTAACGTTAACAAAGTTTTATTAACAGTTATGGTAGGTGTCTTTGCTAGTTAAATTCGAATTTATCTTCATACCCTTATTATTATTGGTATAATATACATTTCTAATATGTGTGACCTTTCTCTACATAACATAATAGTTTTTCATTTAGTATTATGAGTTATACGCAGTTTCGAAATGCTGCAGAAGCGCGCAAATATTTTGATCAATACACATTTTATCAATTCTTTTCAACAAAATCCCTTTTCAAGCAAAAACGCTTTCTTTGGCAATTTTTCTGAGCTGGAAAGAAAGATAATTGGCATCTCCAATTTAAGTGGCTCTGCGACCCATGAATTGGCTCAGTCACATTTTGATCTAAAAAGTAAAAAAAATCATTTAAACATGTTGCTTTTGCCAGGTTCTTTAAAGAGAGAATCGCACGTTTCCAATTTAACATATCAAGTCCGGCAGGACACTGCGAAAAATCGAATGAGAAAATTTTTAGAAAGTCTTTTACTCATTTTCCTTATTATCGTCCTGGATATGCCTCAGGTTCATCATTTTTACTTATAAAGAGAAAGGGGGTTCATTAATATAATACTTGCTATTACATATATATATATATATATTTTTTTACAGATAACTTAATTAACTTAACCTGCATTCATTGGTAGATAAATTATAAAAATCAGACTGCTGGCTTAGATTTATTGATTTTTAGTGTAGATAAATATGTGATATTTTTCCCATACCACTTATTGAACTCTGTACAATTTTGTTTATCTTGTAAAAAGTCGTTTTTCTGTCGTTACAAAAAAAAAAAAAATAAAAAAAAAAAAACGTCTGTAGAGTGAGTTTCACTTCATTTAAAATGTAGTTACTTTTTTTTTTGTTGTTTTTTGCTTCTATGCAATTGAAACAAGTTGGAGGATATTATGCAATATCCACTTTTTACTACTCTCCAGCCTTAGTATAAAGTGTACATATCTATATACATATATATATATATATATATATATATATACCTTTAAGACAATATTTGTGTAAGCACCCCTTAAAGCCATAGTATGATAAATATATACCAAAGTATTTTAAGTCGAGTTTCACTACACTATTTTTTTATACGATTTTTTTGTTGCTATAGTTATCATTCTTTTTTCTTCTACCCTAGTGAGTCGTTTAGTGGGTAAATGTTATTATAGAAAACCTGCATCATTTTTACATTCACCTCATCAGCAAGTGTATTAACTTTGTCATTTAACCTGTAACCATCACATACGTATTTCGGAAACACCGTACGATATACGTATGGCTGTTGAGTTGTACTTGTTAACAATCTTTTCAGAAAATTCACAAAATCCCCATTGATCCGCTACTTGTGGAGCCTTCTTTTTCATAATATTGAAATTTTTAATAATCGGAATATATTTTACATACGTTTTATTTTGGATGTCGGAGAGAATTCAAATGCATCAGAGTCTTTTTTCGCCGGATAGATCAAAACTGACTTCTCGAAGTGCGGTAATAATCTGAATAATAAATAACAAAAAATTCGTATCCAACTTAATGTGATTTTTTTCTGGGTTTTTTATTACAAGTTTCTTACTCTTTACGAGTCTGTTGCTAATGTAGAGATACTAACTGGTAGCCGTACCTGGTGGCTTGTGCATTGTTGAGATACTGCGTTTTTGTTGTCTACGTTTTTTGTCTCATTTCATGGTTTTTTTGTTTTTTTCTTCTTCATTGTTTGTGCTTATTATGAAAAGGTTTTTGCTTAATTTGTCCCTTTTTTGTATGCTTAGACTAATCAACATTGGTGATATGGGTATTGAGTTCAAACTATTAACCTATTGATCTATTGGATTTATTTCTTTTTTTTTCCTTTTTTTGGCTTTTGCATTTCAATACCATGAGAGTTATCAATTTTTGAGAGTGTCGACTTACACAACAACATTATGAACTATAGATTGACCTCATGTATAGCATTAAAGCAAAAAGAAAATTGAGGAAGATTTTTATAATAATTCGATTTAATTGCATTTATATATTTTTTTGTCCACGCCAATAACGATTTTTTCCCAAAGATTAAAGACTACGACTACGTAAGGCAAAGATCTTGACTATTGCATAATTTCGGTGTGAGTGTGTGCATGAGAGCAGATAAGTCGACTTAAGGGGGTAGGTAAACCGTTCAAGAAAAAATCTTTTTGACAATTCTTTTTTTTGGAAAGGAAAGAAAAATAATAGATTAACAATATCTGGCCAAATTAGTAAGTATATATTTGAGTATTACGGGAGGTATAAATCAGTTCGGTTCGTTCTTTTTATGCCAACAATGCGTTTATTACAGTACAAAGTGAATGAACCGCAAGTCTTGCAGGTCTTAAGCAATTCTTCAATTTTGTCTTGATAAAATGTCGTTCGAGGCTATTTTAAGAGGCACCCATTATTAGGTATATTTCAATCGTACAATAAATCATCTACAGAAAATCGTGCTAAGGAAGGAACAATGTCTACCGCCAAAAACGGAGAAAGTAGCACCTTCCAGGTTGGAACTGTAAATTTTTCTTAAGCGAGTTCTGCTATTTGGAAGCGAATTCCTTCGTACTGAAGGATCACATTATCGTGATCATTTTCTTTGACAATTACATCAATTAGGGTTAGAAGCGTTCCTCCAGGTATCACCATTACGATCGGCTGACCTTCCCAAAAAATGCCATTCTTTTTATTAATTAATCATTGTTGAAAACTCATGGGATTAATGAAGTCAAAGTAAGTAAAAAAAAAAAGTTATAGTGGGCCATGTTCCACCATTCAGTCACCCCACAGTTATTCATGCAACAAATTTTGAAAATAAAGAATTGTGCGGGAACCGACTTGAACCGTTTTCAATAGCCTTCTTTCTTGGGCCAAAAGTAGCCAGTGTACCCAATTTCATCAAAATATCTTAAAAATTTCTATCTATAGGAATAACACTAAGACACAAGGCGGATAGGTGTCCAGCAAGCTTAGTTCGTTTCGGAAAGTGATTCTAAATCCATCAGTATAATCAAAGGTGAGTCTATCTGAAATCCGTCTTGATGTTGGATCCATCTGCCCAAACTTAGTACACCCTTCTATCACAAGTAGCGTAAGGTAGAAGAAGAATTAATTTTCTGAAAATTTTATACTGCTTTCCCCCTTAATGGTATATAGTCAAACGAATAGAGAAGTGAAAGATATCGTCGTCACTTAAAGCTTTCAGTTGGATCTATGATTTTCCTTCAAGTCAAGTTCAGAACTCACTTCATTTGAGTTCGTTGCCACTTCCTGAAAAGCCATTATCTAAAAATCCACAACGGGCGAGACAAAGTGCCAAATGATGGCATTGTGGAGTTATGGTATGAACATCATGCGATATGCAGAATATTAGTAAGGGATTGATGCTTCGAATGAGGGCAATTTCGCAATATCTTAGATGGGTTTCGGAGAGTTACGTTTAAAAAAAAAAAAGAAGAGTATTACGTTTCGAAATCTTTCGTACTTTCGTACTACTTGTCCTTTATTATTACTTTGCCAGCAAATTCGTGTTTTGTTTGTTTCACTTATCAAGGCAGATTTACATCGGAGTTTATATTTATCGGCAATTACAAGTTCGCACATGTCCGATCCCAATGTTTATCATTTTTTTTTTTCGCACGCAACTCCAATGCACGATACAATTGTTATTACAATAAGACACAGCAAACAGAGATATTAAATTCGAAATGTTTGCCGCCAAAAAAAGTGATGGCTTAACAATACTTATAAACAATCCGAGATATATAAAAACAGAAAATTCGTGATTTCAAAATTACACTAATTTCCACACTTTTTAAGTGACCAAAGAAAAGAAAAATAGTAATAAAAAAAAAATAAAAATAAAAAAAATTGTGAGTTACTTTTTTTTTGTCTTGAAATGAAATCAACTTTAACGAAATTAGTGAAATGTAAAGTGAAGGTAAAATAACAATTTATACAACAACAAGAGCAATAACAGTAATAGCAATAGCAACATAAGTTGAAATTATAATCAATATGTACACAGAAATGCTTTCGCTTGTAAATTCAATATTAAATTACGCGATTGTTGTTATAAAAGTTGTTATCACTACAGTAAAATAACACGGCAACAACAAATAGTAGAAAAAAAAAATAAAAAAATAAAAAAGAAGACTAAAAGATATTCATATGTGCATACACATACGTACGCCTGTACATCTGCATTCATACATAATATGTATACGTACGTATATAAGACAGACATTATGTGTACATATGATATCGATATTTGAGATCTCGAACATGCAGTCGATGAGTTCAAGCGAAGTAACAACCATTCAATTGAAACATGTAGACAATCACTCGCTTATAATTGTTACAAATAACATATAAACATACTTGCATACATATATATACAAACAAGCGTAAATACATACATATATATATATATTTATATGTACATACGTAGAGAGATATTCTTTGTGTTTTTACATAAAGATCTATATATATATTACGTTCGCTGTGCCATCACACTTCAATGTAAGACATATTTAAACTTAATACTTGTACAAAACCTAAAATAATTCGTTCATATTAATAAAGAGAAACACCAGCGATTGGAATAATTGTGATGTCCTTGTTTTCAATAGATCCACAATTTTAATTATGTATATTGATGCGGTGCGCCGTACACAATATACACTCAGCGAAATATTACTTATCAATAACTAGACTATGACTGCCAGGATGAAACAACTCTCGATTAAAGGAAAAAGAGGTAGTGGTCTTAAGTATATTAGTCTCAGTTTAAAATATTTTGAAGCATTTTCTGTTGTTGTTGTTGTTAAAGTAAATAATTTATTATGCCCATTTAAACCTCTCTACACATGTTTGTCAGTCCGTCAATCCATCTCTCTCTTAACAGCTGTGGTGAACGTGTTCGGGCCACGATATAATCACTTTTCACTTTTATGCTACAAAAATAGAAAAGTCAGCCACGCCCACCCAATATTAAAAAGTTTCGTTTCTATAAATTTCTCCAGAATAACGCCGTTGGGTATAAAAAATAATATAATGTAATATAAATTCCGTAGTTTTTTTTTTTGGTAAAATAAATTTTAGCTCTTGATTTAAATGATAATACAGCTATTTTTTAATTAATCGATATCGATATAATCAAACGATAAGTCTTTTATATAATCAGTTACAAATTTAATGGAGTAACAAAGTTTTTTTAAATTCGATTAATTACGTGACAGTCGATAGGTAGACATAAATGCAAACAACTTATTCACCATCAACTGCGAGATATATCACAGTAAGCGTATGTAACACAACTGCCGTCTACGAAATACCTCGTAGTCTGCGCTACAAGTGTAGATTAAGCCAAAAGGTCTTAGCACCTTGGGCAAGTCTATATATTTGCCTGCCAGTGCTTGAGAAATGCTGGCAAATTTAGTTTTCTTATTCACGCTACACCACATATATATTAATCCTGCCCAAAAGCGCAAAAAGACAATACATTACTATTAGGTGTACTCATAAATCCTCCGTACTGAAATGTGAGGCTTTATAAAACGTATTTGATGCGTCGATTTTTTCCGAAATTTTCGATTTACTTACAGTAGACGTTAGTGTTCATGTGGTATAATTTTCGATTGTTTACATCCTGCCCTGTTGAAGATTGATGATGCCTGACAACCATCATTATTGACTACTCTCACCAGAATTTGTTGTATGATAAAGTAGTACCCATTCAAAAGATCTCAGCCTAATGTGTATCAGAGCAGAGTCTGTTCCTCGGTTTATAGCAACAAAATACTGAGTAGAACAATGTAAACAAGGAGCTATGAGCTGCCAAGAAGAAACTACAAAATGAGATGACTAAGCCAGAAATAATGAAGAATATATATAAAAGAGCGCTGGATGGTCATCGAGTAAAAGTGAGCGTGCTACCAATTCTGGTAAACATGTCACACTCTTCGGATACCGATTGAAAATTCGGGCATAAAAAGCTTGTAAGCTAGTTAGGTCTTGACTTTCCACGCAACACAACAAGAGCGGCGCCGCGAGGATGTTTCAATCGCTTATTCGCGTCGATCCATCACCGTGAACGGAACATGGGCTCAATATTTCGGAATTGATATGAAAGAACAGTCAAAGCTATGGTACGAATGGCCTCTGCCTTTTGGCCGCAAGAGTATAAAGCAGTCTCATCAGCCAGCAAGATCACTGGATGATATGATATTTTTATGAACTATCGTTTAGAGGTAAAAACAATTAACGGACGAGAGTTTTATGCGAACTTAATGCAGCTTTTGCGTGAAAAAATCACAAAAAAAATATTTTATCAAGAAAGTGCGGCAGTCATTAGTCATTATAGCGAAGAACAAAACAAAGAGTTTAAAAATCGACCTCACAAAAAAACCTCATATGTCCAAATTTAGACAGCTCGGGTTATTTCCTTTTTCGAAAAGCGGGAAAAGTTGAAGAAGTAGAAGCGCCCGATGATTGAAGAATAGAAAAGTGGTGTTGTTGACCACTTTGAGAAGCTCGTATAATTCTGGAACTTACCATTTACATGCGATACAACCTTTAAGACCTACTAAACCGACGAAAAGCAGTTTTTAATATAAACTTTATCTAGAAAAATCTGAAAACGTGTGGCTGACTTTATTTCTGTTCATTGAAAACACTCAAGTATTCGAAAAAAGAAACTGCGTCAATATCAAACAGCGCGCGATTTTTCATGCGTACAGACAGATCGTTTACTAGAAACGTGCACGAGCACACATGTGTATATGAAATGGGGTTACTAGTAGATCATAAGATTATCGATAATTGCTCTGAACTGTAACCTAAATTATTAAACTGTCAAAATGAAGAATAATACGTGAAATTCTTTGCTATTAAATGCAATTATTGGACTTTGATTTTCAAAAGATTGTTTCAAGTTTGTTTTTTCATAGTAACTAAAAAATATACAATTTATAATTTCAATTCTATGAAAGCATATCATAAGTATGACCGCACATACCATGTGTCTATTTACATTAATTTGTTCTATATTTAGACTTTAAACACAACTGTCACAGCTTGACAGTTTTATAACACAAAGAGGAAATGAATTTCATTTTGTGTAAGCATTGAATACAAAAAAAAAAAAAAAAAAAAAAGGAAAAAAAAAAGTCAGCTCTGTGTACGTACGTACGTATTCATCGGTGCCTCATAACGAGTAAGTATGAATGTATACGTGTGTGTGTATGTATGCCTATCTATGTACTTATGCAGTAAAGTAAACAATATTGAATTATAATTTACTATGAGCTATTGAGAACGTTCTGGCTTGAATACTAAAAAACTCAACAATAACATACAAATTAAAATAACAATATGGCTGGAACGATCGCCGCAACTAGCATCAGTCCGAAAGCGGCAGACAATTGTGTAAAATAGAAATTTTTAGTTCCCTCTAACACTCAAATACTTTCAAATGTTTAAAAGATAAAATAAATTAAAAAACAGATATAATAGAGAAGAAATATTATGAAAAAAAAAATAACATCTTATGTTTAGCTTAGGTCGAAACTTTTTCATGCTGGCATTACCTATAAATAGATAACTCAAAAAAGAAAAAAAATCTCCCCAAAGGCCTGACAAAGTCTCACAAGTACACAAACCTATCTTAAGAACAACTACTTTTCCTTAGCTCCTGGGTTCAGAGACACTGAAGGGTCAGTTAAAATTATGTTGACCTCAAATTTTCTAGGTTATGTTTGCATAGACATATTTCAGTGTTTTATCTCTAACCACTTTCACTAATGTTCCAAGAAGATATCTTTCCTTTTCCATTATGGAAGAAAAGCAATATATTGGTCTTGACGATATTATCAAGCTTCGCATCAAAGACCATATAAAGTGTATATTTATATATATATATGTATGGAAGGAGTTTCACATAATCCGTAAAAGTTTACGAACTGAAAAAACTTTGGAGTTCTCAACATAGGTCTTGACTTCGATATAAGCAATGATCAACGCGGCCCAAGTTAAACAAAATTCGTGACAACCTTCGCATAAACTACCTCAGAAGTAAATACAAATTTGCTTTTTTTTAATTATCTGTCGTCGTTCATTTCTCTAAAGTGGTGTTGTTAGATCTATTCCTAATCAACCCGTGAATGAAGATAAGTTAAAAAGTAGCATGTTACTCTCCCAAGCACTCTCAAGCAGAATTGCAAAATTAATAGCATGCGATAGTAAGCCGAAAGTTCATTTTAATGCGTGAAGTTGTCAAGCACATATATGCTTCGGTAGAATTTACACAAAACCTACTTGCGGAATGACATTTTGACATAGCATTTATGTACTACGTGTAGTTTATTTCTCTAGATGTTCATTACTTTTTATGAGAAAACCTATACATAGAAATGAGTGAAATGCTTGGAGCAAATTTTTAACGGATTCCAATCACAACATTCAAACGTCAACTACAAATATCAATTTTTTTTTCTTCTATGGATAATACATGAACAAACCAAGACTTGCATTATTTAAAGTCACAGTTAATTATTTGTCGCTTATGGCCTAAAGTCAGTAAATTTATAGCAGATTTTAATAGATTTTAAAAATTTGTATTAGAAAATGACATTGAAAAGCTTTACATATACAAACACTTGAATATCAAATATAAAAAAAATTTGAGTTTATTTGAACAATTCATGCACACTATGATAGCTCATTGTCAGCTAGCTCAGGAGTATTTGAAGAATAACATGAATAACCCGCGAAAATCAAAATATGATTAGCTATCTCGCCTCAAACTTCTGCAGAAAGTATAAGGAAGGGTTTAGAGTCTAAGGAAGCAAATGGATAGGAAACCCCTTATGTAAACCATCAATTATATGCGAATTCCAATAATTGCCATAATTAGGTTTTTTTGTGTACCCTTTATAACTGGATGAATATTAGGAACACAGATAAACGCTATGAACGCGAAACGCGAAATCAACTTGACTTGATCTGTCTACGCATCCGACAATGCGAAGCCTATCACAAGGGCATCGAGTTATTCAAAATGTACCCACAAGCGACTTTTTTATTTGAAAAGTCGTTTCCTGGCATTATGTGTTCTTTGAATTTTTACAAATTTGATTCTGGAACGTCATTTCACGGTCAATTATCTACGTAAATCGGCACTGAATGTATGTCGCCTGGAGATGGTTTGTTGGAAGAAAGCAACTGGGTGACACGAGTTGATTACGGGAAGGTCATCAACTTTCCTAAATAAATTGATAAGTTCCGCGGGAGATATGTCATTTTGCATCGTTGTAGCGATGATTCTTCTCCTCTTGCACCTCAAATTCATTTAATTGTAATCATACCCGTTTGTCAAAGATGAACGTTGTACTTTTACATTCGCAACTTTTCCACTTTACCAATTTGATGTAAATGAGTTAAAATTGTTTATTTGCTAATACCAAACTTCGTGGGCATTCTGAGAAGTGACCTATAGTTGGTCACTATTGGCCTTTGATTGGCCTTGTCGACCGCTTTACTAATTTGACCGGTAATTTGATAATGTCTGTTGCAGAGTAACCCAAGAGCCAAACACACGCGATCTATGGTGCCGTAGACTTCGATATATTGCCAATTTCTGATGACTCTATTTTCGCCAAAATTAATTTTTTTTATTCTAGAGCTTCCAATGACTTTTTTAAACAGATGAGAACTACATTTAACTTTCGAACAAGAAAAATCGAAGCGTGAAATCTTAAGGCAATGTCAAATAATAAACTGATAAACTGATTCGCATTATTATTAGCTACAAATTTCACTTTTGTCGGCCTAATAAATAGAAATAAAAATATTTAAAACATATTTAGCCCTAATTTGCTTGCTCTATATTACGGCATTGAAAAAGTAATTAGAACAAAACTAGGTTAAGCGCACTTATTGCAAAAACATAGCATAGCATGAACACACACAAACATGTCGCTTTGAAAAAATCTGCAAGTAAAAGAGAAAGAGATGCGTAAAATGAAAGAATTTAAAATTGAAGTTGTTGTCGCCTGCGTAGTCGTGACATCACGTAGCTGTACCCATTAAAAGCGTATGGGAAATATATGAGAGTTACATACAATGCCTGCGTATTCCAAATTCAAGTCCGAGTATTGTTTTTTTATATATGCACTTATATCAAATGTCTAAACACATATATATATATATTTCTCATTTACATTATTATTTAAAATATTTATTCATTCACACCCCGTTATTATAATGCGACCTCTGTTTTCTAAGCAAGATTATACAATATTCTTAAGTGTGTCACTTTAAATTATCAATTATGGCTGGTATTGTTTTTCTATTGCATTTGTGTACACAAAATATGTAATGAAATTATCAAATAGATTCGAAATGAAAAAAACAATTGACAAGAAACATGTGAGAAATATATTGTATATATGCATATATATACATTTATGAAGAACGGATGAAGTCGATGTAAGCGACTCCATAACCTGAACAGCCAACTTGGACAAGCAAAAGTTAGTATTTCCTTAAAGATTGGCGCATAATCAGACAAAACTTTGACAAATGCCGCAAAGCTTCAATTAATAAGTTTTGACTTTTATGAAGAATGACCACCCGGGGTAGAGCCAAAAAAAGTTGACGAGGTTATTATGCGTATACTTAAGCACAAAAAAAAAAATGTTTTGGAAAAATATTAAAAAATGGCAACACGCCAACGGTACTTTGAAAGACATCCTCAGCTCAAGGGATTCTGCGGCAAGTCGTGTAAATGGCGCTAAAGTAGTTAATTAGAAAAAAAAATCCTTTTTGTGTACGTTTCTGTTTTCGCTGAAACATGTAGATATTTTAGTCATATCGATTTTTGTCTGATTGGAGAGCATTCAATGAAACATTTGGCTTTCGATGGTCAAGGGAAAGTCACTGTTTTCTTAATAAAATATGTAACTTATCGAAAATATTTTACGCATTTCACTGGTGTATGTTTAGAAATGTTTTCATTTGAACACAAACAACTCCTAGAAAGATTTGTTAGTGCATGAGGAAAAGCGGTAATCAGAAAGTAACGTAATGGGATCTAATGCCTCAGCAAGAATTGATTTGAGCGCTTCGCAAAATAGGACGAAATTTCAGAGGAAAAATCTGAATTTTTTCTCAGATACATTAGAAGGCCCATAGGATGTATTTTTCCGAAAAATTTATCATGGTTTAGCCCTTTAACATAAATGAAATGCAATGTAAGTAAATTTCCCTAATCTCAAATTGTTGGTCTTTTACCGCCTCTTTAAGGGAACCAATGTGCATTTTCAAGCTTTTTCCACTACGAGGTTTAATTTTTTAAAGTTCCATCTAAACTTGGGCAACTTTTGCATACATAGAAACCAGCAAACGAATTGACAAACATTTCCAAAGTCAACTTAGAATTTCATGTTAATTAAGAATGATTTCCTTTAATGCATATTATGAAAGCTTTTTATTTCTATTTAATAATTGCTTTATAAAAAGCAATGTTTTTTGTTTCTTTTTTCACTTTAAGCACAAGTGGGTTAATAGCTTTGAAGAAACTTAGAAAAATTTGCAAATGTTTAGCTAGAAAAAAAAAAAAAAAAAAGTGTACAATAAAATGAAATAATGAGTAGTAACCGAAAAAAGAAGAAGGTAAGACCTCGTTAACAGCATTAACCTAAAAGCAAACTATCAAAAAAGACTAAGAGAGTGCAACAAATTAAGCTTTAAACCAAAGATTGCTCATACAACATTGCAGCCGACCAGCGTTTGTTAAGCGTAATTGTTGTTTAAAGAAACCGCTATTTGCGTTTTCCTTTTTTTGTATTTCACGAAAAAAGAAAAAAAACCCAAAAAAAAAAAAAATAGCAAAACTAAAAATAATAATAATTATCTACGTACGTACTACTAGCGAGACTAAAAAGTAAACAATTTTGACATAGATTGCCTAAAACGATCTAAAGAAAAAGAATTGAAAAATCTAATTTTATCCGAAATGGTCATTTGATACTTCTTAACTTAGTTAACAGTTTATTACACGTTTGATGAGGAACTGAAGAAATAAGGTTAGTTGGTAAAGAAATACTTTTAATGATTACTCGCAAAAAAAAAGCAAAATATGGACGCGCTTGTAGAACAATTACACGTAAAATTTTCTTAATTTGAATGAGGAAAGATAAGTGCATTCCTTTATTTGAATCTTGGGTAATCACAGTACATAGTCTACAAGTGAATCATATTATTATCTAATTATCTTTTGGAGTTTCCACATGGACCTTAATTTGATATACTTGAAAAGTGCATCGTTTCTCGACATGGATGAACAAATTTCCAGAGACGAAAGCTCTCATTAATTGAAATACCCGCATAAAATGTGTAATTAACGTCTCCCTAAGCAATATTTGAATGCCTTTCGAAGAAATTTTTTGTATAATTTTATGCATACATTAAATAAAAAAAAAAAACTTCGTGGCGTTTTTCTATCTATAGACGACTTTCGTAAAAGTGATTCTATCAAGCCATACCACGAGAGGTGACCGTCCAATGCTAATATGTTTTGTAGAATAGAAGGCAAATCACGCATCACGGATTGCTCAAACGTAGTCAGAGGATTGATTACACCCTCTATTGCTAATAACTAATGCGGTTGAAGCACTTAATTAAAGCAAAGCTTCCAGAAATAATTAACAGCTAAGGTGTGATCCTCATTCCACAATGCTATCCTTAACGACTCGGCAGAAATCGGAGCTGCCATATAACCGTACAGCCGTTCCCCCGTCTAATGTCTGTTGTACTTTGGAGAAATCTCCTAATACTGTAAAGTTGCCATAAAAAGCAAACCTCAATCAAAAGGGCATTCTATCATCGTTTAGTTTTCCCAAACCCCAAAATTGCTAATCATGCATAACAGAAAAGAATAGTGACTTGTTAGGGAGCTTATCAAGATCTAGATTTAGTGAAAATAAAAAAAAAAAAATGAAAAAAAATTGAATCATCGAGGAAAAACGCCACGAAGTTTCTCTTTCAATTAATATGATAATTATTTTTAACTCTAAGTGATTCATTGCTTTGCATCATCATTAGCATACTTACAATGCTTAACATATAAAATATTATACTTAAGCACGCTTTAGGGTCAATTGAATATTCTAGACAGGTTGACAACATGAGTGCAATCGCTAACACCCTTATGACACTCCCATATAGTATTTGTAATTATATGTGTGCGTGTGTATGCTCTACTAAAGAAAAATAATTAAGTTTATAGCAGAAAATGGAAGACTTCGGTCTTACGAAAGCATTCTGAATAAGTAGCGAAATGTGAGAATTCACGATTTTGCTTTCTGCTTAAGCGTACATTTATGAAAAATTCATTTGGAAATTATTTAAAGCAATGTATAATTATTTTGACGTATTGCAAACACACTTGGATACAATTTACGCCAACGTCATAAATGTTTGCAAACAAAATGTTTTTATTTATTATATTGTGTGCATACCTGTGAAGAGAGATTAAATAACCACTTTTTTTTTATTTATTTATAATGCAAATACTTATATATGCGCTATGATATAATTCATATATAATTCTAATAATATTCCTATTCAAATTAAGTTGATGTTATAATTAATCGATATGATAATATCTGTTAACTTTAGTATCATGTGACAAATTCCTCTTAACCCTAAACGTACTAAGAGAGTCAAAATGATTCCCTTTTTAAGCAAAGTTTCTTGGACACGAAGCTATGATTATAGTAAAGTCTTATCGACTTGACGATTAACATATTTTTCAATATTTACTTATTTATTCATTCCGGCCAACAAAGGAAGGGAGGTGTACCGGGGAATGAGGGACCTTTACAACAACCAGAAAAAAGTTTCGAAGACTCACTGATTAGTATCAAATTCGAGAACCGTTCTGCACATGCTTTTTAGTCCCTCTTATCCACCAAAATTTTATTTTTAAGCGTTAAGAAAGTTGGAACAAAGCTATTTAGAGAAAATGCAAAAATTTCACAATTTAGCTGACACATGCGAACTCTATCAAGACGTTTATTTATATAGCACCTAAGGCGTATTCAAAATGAGATACTATAATTAGGAGACGTATATGAGGAAGGACTAAAACAGGGATCCTTGTACTCCTTTTACGGAATTATCAAAATTAGCGAAGAAAGCAAAAGATCGTATACAACCACTTTTAACTTAATTAAACAAGTCGAATAATTGCACGCTTACAGTTTTTTAAATCAAATCAAATAGAAAAGTGTTACAAAAGCACTTTTATTCTACCCCAAAGTTAGGTGTTCAAATGGATTCTCTGTTTTTTTTTTTTTTTTTGTTAAAAGTCAAAAAGCTTGATAATCGAAATATGGATCATTATTATCAACTTTTGGTCTTGAGGTCTTTTGCCTCTCAAACTTCACGATTTCGAAGCGGCAAAGCCACCGATCCATTTTACGCACATCTTCAACTTTGGGGAACTGCTGACATGCTAAATACGTCTGCATCAATCCGATAAGGAGTTTCTGGGGAGAACCTATTCGTACACTTACTTAAAGAGTTAAATTTGGAATAAACACAACAAACCAGAAAACAAGATAATGCATTAACCGAAATCATCGGTTCGTATCACGGTCGAATTAGCCCGATAACGAGTGTCCTTTCGGGACACAGTTTGAAGAGGCGTAAAGTATTCTCCATCATTAGTAACTGTCCATTGCCATTTCTCTGGAGTCATGTGGTTATGAGTTTTCTGGCAGCATATGGCAGAAAGAAAACGCATCTTCCAGGCTAATCAAAAGTTGACCCATCTTTCGCCTTAAAAAAACTCAGTCGGGCCAGCTAACTAGATCGGTAGTAATGGATTCGTTCATCGCGTTCATTGGGCACATCGCAAGACAGTTGTTAAAAGGAATACATCTGTCCTTAATACTCTAAAGAAGACGAACAGACAAAACTTGCCTAATTAACCGGGTGCGCGTGACGCCAAGATCTGCACATACTCTACTCTACTTATGGTTTACATTTGGCCATATTTTTACTGGAGATTCTATTTCTTCTAGAGTATCGTTGCCGATTTCTTCACTTTTGATCTGTAATTACGTTCCCAACTAATAAACGTAATGCAAATATAATATATTAAGCAATGCTAATCCATCCAGATGTGTTTAGATTATGGTATAACATAACAAATTAGCTTGAAATGTATACGATAATGTCGGATTTCAATCCACTTTGCAATCAAATATCTGACATATTTCCACATATGTTAACACTGGGTAGCAAGAAATTTGGATCAAAACAGTATATAATTTTTTCCTTCTTTTTTAAGAGTTGTGTTTATTCTACTAAGAAATATTCAATTTTATACGGCAGTCGAAACAAAACTTTCTAATTTATTTATGATTTTAATTATTCTAATGTGTATTATAAAATTTCTTAGAAAATATTACGACATATATTTAGTTGCCTATTACGAGCTAAAGAATTTTCTATATGATATAAGAACACATTAATTACTTTTTAATTAATTTGTAATACATTTGTAGTTAATTATAAGGAGACTACATTCCATCAGCTATTACATGTTATTTCTCTGCTATATATATATATATATATGTAGTCATACAACAAGTCATAAGTCATGTAAGTGTTACACTTGCTTGATTGTATTGTCTGCCTCTAAGCGAACTAGATATTTGTATAAATTAATAACAATAAAATCAAAAACAATTAAATGAATTAATTGTTTAGAAGATTAATCAGCAAAATAAATGAAATTCAATTAAAAGTTTACAAGATACGCGAGTGTTCGCCTTTAAAACGAATCATAAGTACACCCCATCTTAAGCAAAACTATGGAAATTACAATTATACATTTGTATTTAGGATGTGACCCATAAGCACAATGGATAATATTTATCATTCTTTCTACCTTATCTTAATACAATCCAGTATTTAGGTATATGACAACCAAATCCACTTATGGAAACCAACAGGAAGAGCCTGCCGAACATCACTCTAAGATGGATCTTCGTAGGCACGACTGTTGCAAATGGGATAACAAATTTGATATTTGCATAGCCTATTAAGCAACGCGAACGAATGCAATTCTTAAGAAACGTTTATAATAAGTGAAAAGCAACTAAAACGCTATAGTGAGCCACAGCTCACTAATAAGCCTAACTACAATTATTCATATAACAACCTTTCAAAATAAGATGTTATATGTTAAGTGACCGAGAAAGCAGTCTTATCCGAAACCACCCCACAGGTGTTCATATAGCAACCTTTTAAAATAAAATGTTATATGGTAAGCGACCGAGGAAGTGGCCCGGTTCGAAAAATTTACGATAGCCTTCGCAAAATACGCCGGTGTACCAAGTTTCATCAAAATATAGCGATGGCCTGTAGGTTGAACACATCAAAAACAAAACGGACAGACGGACAGGGACGTTTAAATTAAATCAGAAAGTTATTCTGAATCGATCAGTATAACAAAAAAGATAGGTCTATCTAAAGTTCTCCTTCTGAGTATTACATACATCCGCACATACTTAATACACACTTGTACTGAAAGCGGTGTATCGTGTAACAACAATACGTTCTCTTTGTATTATTTCATTTTTTTGTTAATTCATTCAAAATGTAATTGATTCCTTATATTTAGTGCTTACACTTTTTCTGCCTTTTATTAACCATAAATAATTTTGCTAAAATGCGGCATTAAAACTCAAAAAAATAAAAGGCAAAATATTAATAAATTATTAAGAAAACGTGCCTAAATTGTCAGCTTAAATCCATAAAAATATTTCCACCACAATTAGCCTTGATTTATATTTAACACATATGCATATGCATACATAACGTGCAATCGTACAAGCGTACATAAATTTACTAATTCCACGATCGACACAACCGCTATTAAGCAGAGACATATTAAAATAATTTGCAATAACAAACCAACCAATCACCCACACGATTAGTGTTTATGGTTATGTGGTGACCAGGTATAGGAATTTTAAAAGGCACCCACCAAACGATTGTCTTTTTTTTTTCTCTTGAAACATTTTTAATAATTTTTTTATTTTCATAAAAATCTGTTTTTTCTTATTTTTTTTTTTTTCTTATTTTATATATATATATATATGTTATATATATATATATATGTATTTTATATACATATATATGTATATATATATATATATATATAAAACATGGCTACAAGTATAGACACCGTAATTGCAATTTAATTAAATTGCATTTACCGCACAAATGATTTATTTGAATGTGGTAGGTGGTGAAGAGGTAGGTAGGGCGCCAAGGGTAGAAAAAAGGGGGTGTGTCCGTTACATGCAACACAATATTTATACTTTATGGTACTTTATAGTGGAAGACAATTATTGTCTTTTAAATTTCATGGAAAAAGTTGTAGCACAAATGTCAAATCATTCTTTAAAGAAAAAACAAAACAAAAAAAAAATAAAAATAAAAACAAGAAAAAAGCAATTTTCAATTAAAAAAAAAAAAACATTTTTTTAAGGTAAAAAAGTCAAAGCACAATAAGGTCTAATATGTAAACGAATTGTTTAATAACTAAATTCCTGACACAGTATCGATCTAGATTATGTTTTCCATAAGTTAGAGATTGTGAAATGAACCGATGCCCGATCGAGATTATTTTTCCCACCCGCTAGAGATTTTTAAATGAGTTGACGCAAAGTTTGTGCACTCGAAGTGGGCATTTACTGTTTAGGAAGTGGCTGTGGTAGAAGTGTGCCTTTGCGAAAAAATATAATACTTAGAGCAATAGGAAAAGGACTACGAAAGATAAATCGGTGCGGTACTATTTGCCTTTTTTGTTTCGCAATTATTTCACTCCTCCTTCTCACAGGTATTATGTAGATCCTATAGAATCCTTTCAAGCGTAATTCCCCCGCTCTTTGACTTCAAATATTATAGTTGGGATCCGGCGCCTTGTTCCTATGAAAATATATTGCTTTTGTTATTCCTATAGTCGCTAGAGAATCTTAGACTTAACTCTTGGTGTTCCCTGCTTAGTCAAGTTAATAAATAAAGCCATTAAATCGCCGACACTATTAAGTATCTTTTCTTTTTCATAAAACTGAGTCAATGTGGATATAAGTACAAGATTTTCAACCTGTTGAGGGAGTCCTTTGCAAAAATCTAAATGAATAACTCAGTATCAAATTCTTTTAAACCCTATCAACTCAACCTGCCTTAATAAGTGAGCCTTGCATGTGAAACTGCTGAATATGTTCACTATTATCGCTTTCCACGGTTCTGCCGAACGTGATGTCGTTGAACTTTAAAGTTCGTTATATAATCGGTAATGGAAAGTTTATTGTTCTATACCAAGGCGATATTTTGTTCCCCAATAATTGTTGACTTCTTTTAGACCCTAAGCCACTTGTGGTACAAGAGCGTATTACGTTTGTGCGGATGTATGTAGCAGCCAGAAAGACTTCAAAACGACCCAGCTTTTATTATGCCGATCGACTTGAAACCGCTTTCTGAAATGATCAAACCTTGTCCGTCCGTCTGACCGTACATCTGTCTTGGATTATTGTGGCATCAGATGGCAATCTTTGACATATTTTGATGAAATTTAGTACATCGCCGTATTCTGACCCAAGGCCAAAAGCTATTGAACATGACTCCGATCGAAGCAATTTTTTGACCACTTACCTTTTAGAAGGTCGTTATATGAATAAATGTGTTAAGCAACGTGATGTAGGGTACTTAATAGTAAGCGGTGTCGCATTTTAGTGTCTCTGCTTGGTCAAATTTAATAAAGTGCATTTGCGTGGACATTTTTGAGTCACACGTAGCTGTTTCGAAGTGGACACCTTCTTAAGGGAAAAAAAGGCTTAAGTCCAGGTTATAGTCTTACCAGAATCCCAAGCAGCTTTCAGTTGATATTTCTGCCAACAGTCCGTGTATCAGACCAAATCCAGGGAAACCAACATATCAACGGACTCGTATAACATTGGCAGACCTAATGGCTGATTAGTTGAAAAGTGTAGAATTATTTAGTATTCGATTCGCACACATTATGCTTAATTGTAAACATAAAGTCAAAGCATTTCGTATCACGACATACGCTTGAACACAACTATATAAACATTTTTGCAAATACACTCTTATGCAAGTTTGCATATGTGCGATAGAAGAACCTACCACAACATGTGTTTTCATTGCAACTTTCGTGTAACCGCAAAAATCTTTCCTATGTACATTTTGTTTTTTTCTTTTTTAACTAATGTCTATAAAATGCAAATTATTCAATTGTCAATAATAATACTTAAATACGTATGTGTTTGTCTTATTAATAGAAAATGCTCATAACAACCTAACACTAACACAGGCCAACTCACTGAGCAAATGCACGGTACAGTACATTTTCTTTTGAAAATATTTATAAATTGAATTTTTGCCAACGAAAACAAAAAAAAACAAAAAAAAAATATTAACGTCACTGAATGCTAACTGTTGCTCTTGTTGGTCGCTGTTACTGCCATTACTGAATACAGCTGAAGTCGTTGTCGGCCGTACTGCAAAATAATTCATGCATGTATGTCAATTTAACTATGATGTTGTTTGCTGTAGACACACAACAGCAATAACTACAGCCAGCCCAGAGTTAAATGCTCTTAAGAAACAGGCATGAAAACATATATTTACGAAACTACATAAGCTTTGTAAGTATTTAAAAAAAAAATTGAAGAAAAAAAAAAACGAATTGAAAACGAAAACTTTTTTTGTTATTCCAAGGTGTGCACATAAGAAACTTTAATGAACATACCAAAAAATTGCAGCACAGTAACAAAAATGTACGAAAACTAACGTAAACTAAAAAAATAAAAAAAATATATATATATATATATACATATATATATATTTCATTCATATCCACCCACACATGAAATTAAATTTGTAGTCCGTAAAAAATCCGCACTATATGTGCAGTATACATATGCGCGGAATTACACAAATAACAATTTGCATAAAGAGGAGCAACTTAAACCGAATAAGAAATACATGCACATGCGCTTATGCTTATATTTTGTTTTATACTTAATATTGTCGTTGTTTTGCTGTTGCCGTTACACTCTCCACTATAATAGAGTTATTGTACAATCAAATATTTTAATACTTATCAAGAGCAAAATTAACTGATTTTATTTACGTCTTACGGTACCCATGCCAACGTTACATCTGTCTCTGGATTTTTCTCCATTAACTTACAAGCCAATTAGTTTGACATTATGCACTCATTTGTAACAAATTTTTATGGTGGCTGCTTGTTAATACACACTAAAGAGAAGAAGAAGATTAGCACAACTCGATTACGAGAGGACGCAAAAAAGTTGTTCAAATCTTGTATAATTTCGGATACTCGGCATCTCAATAACGACGGACGTTAGTTGTAAACGTCTGATCTAGCTCGGTATCAACATTAACTGGGCGAGATGCACATATTTTTATAACATTTTGATTTTTTTTTGCTTTTTTTGGCCGGTTTTTTTGCGATCCCTTCAGCTTACACTAAGAGCCTTATAAACGGTACTTATACTACTTGATCGTATCGTTTTTGAAACCATCCACTCATTACGAATGTACAACTTTTGTCGAAGCCTTAATGCACATTTTCGTATTTTATAATCGCAATGATCAGTACAACAACTAAAATTTACTGCTCTTCGTCTGTACTATTCAGAGATTCAAATAGGAACATATTTTGAGTCGTTATAGATTATATATGTCGTTAGCATAATGTGTTAAGAATAAGACTTGATTGATAAGCTGTTTTCTTGTAACAGTGTGCTTATGAACGCAATAAGTACATTTTCGAGTGTCCTGCCTGGTATTCTTTCTAGCATAAGAGAACCATTATCGTGCCTTTCTACAACAGCTTTCGTGGATTTACTTATGTCTAGAAAAGATGTGTATATGCACAATATATTTGTAAAGTACTGATGCACAGTCGCTAAGTAGAAATCGTCGAGTCAAGCTGTAAAATCTCAGAGTCATCAAAGCTTTTTTGTTTTAATTCGAATAACAAAGATTTTATCTATCCAAGTACAATATACAGAATGCTCATCTGCGAAAGCACTCCCGCAAGTAACCTACCTGGCAAAGAAAACCATATATATTACGAAATTTTGCGTGCGAACAGTGAGCAGTGAACATGGTACACATATCATGGATACGTTAGGACATAATTCCTGATTCATTGCTTAAGTAATCATAATCATGGACAATCTTTACTACTCACAATTGTCGAATAGATTTTAACCGACGTCTACTCATGACTGTCAACAGAACTTTGGACTAGAAAAACTTTCTTCTAACAACAACCATTTCCTCTTTCTTACATAATCCGTGAGATATGATCAGTCTTGCATGAAAGATGAAAAGAAAGGATTTTTGGACTGAACTTGCATATTAATTACCCTTAACTCTAAGCTCTATAACGTTCTGTCAGTGGAAGGAAATATACTTTTTTTTCTTGAGTTAGATTGGTGAGCTGTTTACTGTTTTGCCGGGAAACGCCATAGTCTTTGCTGTTTGGGTTTCTGCATGTTCTGGACTTGTCGTACGACAAATACAAAATATTTCCGTGACTTAGCAATGGACTCTTACATATATTATAGACTTGATCATTGCAAAATTTCAACTCGGTTTAGCGATATATTTTTTGCGTCCCCAATCAGAATACATCTTTTTCAGTCTTGTCTGTTTATTTGCATTTGTCTTAAACATTGCACCTATTTCCCAATGCAGATGCCCCACGCTTGGCTCGCTTCTTCCTACCCGACCCAGGTAAGGCCACACCATTAATTTACCACTCAGGTAACTTTTAACACTTTTTTCCATTTCTTCGCTGTCGATTGTAGTCATCACTCTAAAGCAAAGTATGAAAACTACTATTACAACGCATGTCAAACCAAGCGTTCAGACACTTTCAATCAAATTGTCTCAGTTCACTTTTTTACTGAGCACAGTACAGATAAGACACTGCACACTTCTAAGTAAGTAAACTTTCCAACAAACACCTTATTATCCTGAATAATAAAGCAAAAGTAACAATCACTTAATTTCGAGAGGTTCACTCCTCTCACGTATTTGGAGAGTTTTTAAAACTTTCAAAAGGTAATGGAAAATATGATATCGAAAGCAACTGCAATTGCAACTATTAGTAACAAGAAAGAGCATGAAACGTAATTCATATTTAAATATAAACACGAACCTTACAAAAAACAAAAAAAAAACAATAATAAAAATAGAAGAAAAATGTTTAAAGTGAATAACGAAAAAAAAAAATAATAATAATAATAATAATAATGCATTCTCAATAGCAAGCTCGGTAATTTATACCAAAACATTTTACAAACATACACACTTACCTGCAAATTATTATGTACAGATATTTTCATTTAGAATAAACACAACAGAGATTGCTTACGTTTAATAAAGCACTACCTTTTATATATATTTATATAAATATACATGTATCTACCTAGGTATGTATGATTGTAAGAAAAAAAAAAAAAAAACGCTTAGATAAGTGTTTACGTCTAAACCTATTTACATCTCCCTACACACTTACTCTACTTTACGGCTATTGTTGTCTTCAATAATACGCCAAACATATATGTATATATGTGCGTATAAGAATTGTGCATAATTGTGTGTGCTAGTGTGGATGACGATTATGTAGGCATTTATTCTTTTCATATTTTTTGCACAATTATTCTTTATTTTAATTGTTTATAAACCGAGCATATGATGACGATGAGGTTGTCGACGATAATGACAGTATATATGTCGGTCTGTTTATCTGACTGTCTGATAGAGTTTTTTTTTTCTCTTTCTTTTTTCCCGTCCCCATACATAAATTGTATAGCACCAGCACCACCACCAGCAGCAGCAGCAGCAGCAGCAGCAACGACAACAACGGCCGTAACGGCAGCAAAAACCAAACCCTAGGTTGTATGTAAAATAAGTATAGAATGGCATGATTTTAAATCATTTTTAATTGCTTCTCATATATATTCCGTAACTCTCTGTCCGTATGTTACTATATATGTAAACGAATGTATGTATGTACGTACGCATGTCGTAGAATTTCATTCGGATCTGCTTTATTTTTTTTTTGTTTTCTCTGCGACTTTTTCATTTCATTACTATTTAGTGCAATATCAGTTTGCATCTTTGTTGGATAATCATCTAACTTCATTAGAGTAATTATCAGCACGTCCGGAGGTTATATATATATATATATATATATATGTACATATGAGGCGTTCATGTGTTTGTTTCAACATATGTTATTTAGATTTTATAATTACATGTATGTATGTACGTACGTATGTATGCACGTGTGTGTGCGTATGTGTGTGTGTGTGTGTGCGCATACATTTTGTTTAAATTGGCCTTGTATAGCTGTTGTCGTTGTTGTTTTTTTGCCGCATTTTAAACGTCTGATAATTTCTTGTCATATGTAGGTTGACAGTTTATTATGCATTTAAATTAAAAGCAAAAGCAAAAAATAAAACAATCACACTCACACGTCTAAAAATTTATTTACATATTTGTCTTTATGCATGCAAGTACATATCTGTTTATTTATTTGTAGTCATTAGAGTACAGCGTTTATTATAATAAAACTAAGATAAAAATCTGAAGATATTTAAGTTCTCAACCGCGTTTAAGTCTTTCACGGGCAGAGGCATTGTAAAGTGAAATGTTTACTCATAATCTCACTGCGTAAATGGGTTTGTGTGCTCTGCTAACATTTAATGATGTGACAAATTTCTAACAATTAATAAACTTATCTATGATGCTTTTAAGACAGTTATGTAAACATTTACATTCGCATGTCATATATGTCTACTCTTTAGCAAAGGAAAAGAGTGAAACGCCGCATCGTAACGTGTATTGATAGTAAATAAACAAAAATTCGCTATTTACACATACATGAGTAGTTGTTTTCAAAATTCTGAAAATTTTAATAAACAGTCCACCTACGTTATAAGCCTAAGGCTAAGCAATCACTGGATACGTTGGTAAATTGCAAAAATAGAAGCGCCCCGAGCATTTTTTCTTATTACAAGGCGACAGTATACATGTACATAGACAATTGCTTCAAAATGCAGTGGTGACGTTATGCTTTGCTTACAAACAACTAAGCTGCCCGCTGAACTTCGTTTCATGCAGAGAGAAATAATAACAATATTGCATTACAGTAAAGCTTTTTAGGACAAACGCTCTTCACATGTTTTACACCGGAGACATGGCGACTCACTATTTTACGCACACGTTTACGTTCGTCGATGATACAGTAATTATAAGCACATAAGCAAACCACATCTCGGTGTTAAGGCATATTCAAAACCATGTCAACCCCAGAGCACCGGCTCCAAAGATTGCTAATAAGTGTTAACATACAAAATGTGTGCGCATTACTTTTACCCCTAGCAAGAAAACATGCGCGGCAGTCACTATCGACAGTCTCGCAATACCCATGAGAAAACTCACACTCAGATAGTTGACAATCTACTTAGATCCCCGTCGCACATGGACTTACCACATAAGTCCGAAGTTAGACGACGAAAAGACTCAGTCCGTACATAATACAGTGCATCTATATGAAAATATTGTTAGATCAATACGAGATCCTGCAGAATTCAATTATGGTGAACAGCTTGTTCTTAGCCAAATTGCAAAGAAGAGAGTCATACATCTCGCATATGATAATAGGTCCTCTGTTGTATATGCCCGAATCAAATATTCACAGCGACTTAAATATTCCGCTCGTAAGAGACATAATTAAGAAAAGTGTCATCAGGTATGCTACGAAAGTGCTAAGCCATTCGAGTTCTTTTTCTCACTTCCTTGCCTCAGCAGAGAAACATACTCGTTTGAAACACATACTCACTACGAGTTTAATAAATTCAAAGGTGAACTGAAGTAAGGGAATCTATATCCTCGGTCATCATCAGTCTTTACTTAGATAACGATTCTAATGCTTATTGTGAATTTCATTAACAGAAAAAGATTCAATAAACAAATGAACGGCAAATCGAAATATATAGACAATGGATAAAATGAAAAAGAAAAACTTAGTATGGATAAAATGGATAAGATGAAAAGAGAAGATAAAAGCACTGAATTTGATAATGCAGGACATGGTTTGCCCACAGTGACCTTTCAAAGTTTGCTTATATGTAAACCTGTATTATGTTAAGTACAGAAATTTTCAAAGTCCTACAAAAAAAAATTCTCGGGGCAAAACTTAATATAACCTGCACATCGTTGGAAAGGCTATTAATAGAGGACTCATCATGTGCTAGTTTCATTTTTTCACAGGACATGGTTTGGCCACGCAGTAGCTACGCAAACTTTCGCCTTATCAACCTCATTTATGACATAGTGTAAAAATGTTATCCTTTCGAATATTAATTAATTTATATAAAGCCATGTTTTGTTTATAATAATTTGCAAAAAAATTTTTGAAAACTTCTATTGTACTTGTATTTTGAGTTAAATCCCTCCGAGACTTCGTTTGACAGAATTCTGTTAAAGGGTTTACAGAGTCTGCCAAAAAAAAAAATTTTGTTCGTGTATCCAGCTCCCAAAGAGTGCGGGTATATTCATTTTGTCATAATGTTCGCAACACTTAACAAGGAAGCTCGAAGTGTATGTTATAATATATATATATCTGGTCGTAAAAATGAAGATATCGACTTCAAATTTGATAGAAACTTTGGAAATTCTTGCAAGACATTAACTGTTTTGAACGTCGATCGAATTGTATCAACATCATCAGATGTTGATACAAATACAATTTATTGTGATATTTTTTTTATAATACGGATAAGACTGTAAACAAAAAAAAAACAGAAAAAAAAAAATTATAAACCGGTGAACCGGTTTTTATAATACGAGTAAGACTGTAAAAAAAAAAAAAAATTTTAAAAAATTATAAACCGGTGAACCGCTGCCGTTTACAAGTACGTTTTTGTGATGAAAGTAAATTTTGATAGGATCTTTTTGAGAGTTCATGCCACCCGAATACTTTTTTAAAGAAACAAGTTTTCTTTGTTTCACGTTCAACGTTCTAATTGTGATATCATCTGTGCACGCATTGCAATATACATGCAAATAAATGCGAAGATTAAGTTTACACAAAAAAAAAAAAAAAAAATGATTTTAACAAAGTCAACATTAATTTCATACACCAAATAAGATGGATCCTGCTATGCATTTTAGTGCGGGCAACTTTACGTATAGAATCAACTATGGGCTGCCGCGCATAACTCCGTAGAAAAGATTTGAGGTGTTCGCGGTTTCAAACTGCAGTGTAGTTTGGCCGCACTCAACAGCAGCTGTAGTGAGTACTCAGCCGGTAAGGCATAACACTTATCGGCCGTTAGATTGCGGCTGCTTCCTATTTCTTTCTCTCTGCCTCCTCTTCATTCCGCCTAATACCGCGTTACACGCGCATAGGACACCCACCAAGTGATTGCTGGTATCAGTTATTCATAAAATGAATTTTTAAACTGATGTGTTACACCCTTCGAACCATTTTCAGTAGTGTTCGTCTTTGGGTCAGAATGTATCTTTGTAGCAAATTTCATGAATATACCACAAAAATTTCGATCTGTAGGTTGCACACAGGAAAACAAGACGAACAGACGGACGGACAGACAGACAAGCATAGATGGATTCAGTATCACTTGCTAAATAAAAATAGATAGACCTTTCCCGAGCGCTTTTGAGCGTTGCATACTTCGGTACACGCTGAATATGTTCACAAGGTGTAGGTGTGGGGTAAAAAGAAAAAAATTCTATATGTTATCCAACGAATACCGTAATAAGTATGCTTTGATTTGTTGCTAGCTTTGCTAGCACTGGCTAATCTTGAATTTCAGTTAATTGGCAAACGAAAATTCTCCTCTCCTTCTAGATTTGGCATTGCTTACATATGGAATGGTGTAGATGTACTAGAGGAATAAGTTAGAACCACACTATTCTATTCCTTGCGTGTCTTCTGATCTGCCAACAAAATCTACAAAACAACTTATCCAAATTATTCAATCCATAGGAAGTAATGCGTAATTAAAAAAAAAAAAAATGATTTCTACAAATAAAATCGTATAAGCATTTTGGTTTGAACGAATCAAAAAAACCATTCAGAGGAAATCCCGAAAAATTAGAAACAAAAACAACTGAAGCCATCATATAACAATCACATTCTATATTTAGCTGATTACAAACGGTAAGCGGATTATTAAGAAATTGAAATAACAACAGAATTAAGATTCAAACGTTTAAGAAAATAAAGCGCTTAAGCGTGTGGCGTTCATAAGTAAATAAGAGAACGGCTGCTGTTTGCGAAAGAGAGGATGATTTAACCCGCACAACGAGATTTAAAAATATCTTATATTTATTTATAAAATTTTTCAATATTTATTCAAGACAATATTATTAACAAATAAAATAAACCTGACACAATAATAAGAATAAGAAAACAAATGTCGCAACACAATCGCTGGCTGCTGTTGCTGCTGCTGCTGCTGCTTGGTAGTGAAGTAATAAATAAAAATATTTTTCTTTTTTTTCTTTTTTTTTAATTTAAGGTTTTTCTGGTATTTAAAGAAGATTTCTGTTTCCTTTTAGCACAACAACAAAGCTGCAGAGAGAAGAAGAATTAATAATTTATTTATTCTCCGTAGTATGTTATACAATGTATTCTTTATGTAACCATTTGGCAACACATACGTTATTGGCTTTTGTTTTATAACCTGTTTCGGTTACACTGAGCACCAACGCCATGTAGTATCCGAATGTATATAAAAGAGCAACAACGCAATGTTCAGGTTGATATTAGTGTAAAATTCATAAAACACTTGGTGTTTGTTTTGATCAGGAGGCAGCAACAGCAACAGCAGCAGCAGCAGCAGCAGCAGCAATAGAGAAAAAATTTGATTTAAACTTCTTGATAACCTTTATAGATCAAAGTTTGAAAACGAGTAATAAAAGAATAACAAGAAAATTAAAAAGAAAACATGTTAAAACTTCAAAAAAAAAAAAAAAGGAAACAAAAACAAACCAAAAACAAAAAAAAAAAAATATGAAAACAAAACACAAGTCCAATGAATTAAATAAAAAAATAAAAAAAATGAAAAAAAAGGCAAAAACTTAACCACCCAACGACTAACTGATATTTGTTCGGTCCAATTCTGCAAGTGTCAGTCAACATGACGGTTAAGACGGTTTACTGTTTTCGTTTTCCTTCTCAAATGCTTTTGAACTTCCACGTTTCCTAAGGCTCTTGGCTAACAACGAGTAGCAAGCAATATCGTAGCAAATAATAAGAAATCATCGAAAACAAAAAACAAACCAAAAAAAAAAAAAAAAAAAATAACACAAATAGACATTTAAATTGTCAGTTGCTTTTCTGCCTCCCTCTCTTCCACTTGCTCAACATAATAGTCGTTGTTTTTGCTAATGTTTTGATTGTTTTCACAATATATTGGTTTCCGAAATTCGGCTGCTTCTCTCACACCACAACTTTTGTAAATTTTCGTGATTTTTGGAAGTTCATGACTTGTATTTAGTTTTTTAATCAGACACTGTTCAACGATTTCCTTAGCTTCTAGATACTTAAGACATTTGTTGAGTTTTTTATTATGCCGATTACAATGTTGTTAAAAATCCAATCGTCTAAGATAGCTAGGAAAGAAATGCTGGCTGAAAAGCAATCTTGCAATATTATTATGATGCAATTTGACAATGAAGGTCAACTTGTGATTATAATCCCATAATAATAGATTGGTCAATAAGTCCCAGGAAGAATATTTCAACTCTCGAAATTCAATATTAATCACTTCGTTATGAGTGATGCCGTCGGTCCAACGATACGTTTCGTTACGTTTTTTATAGAATTGTTTATCAAAATCGTCAAAAGGCTTCCGACATCTACAATGATCAAAATCTATTCCCCGAATCGTGCCTTTGAGATTTGCATACATGCATATATATGTATGCGTATGTATGCAACACCCATGAGGAGTTAAGGTGGAGCCACCTTTCATTCGATCGATTCATATGTCTCACCTCAAGGCCGAACGCCATTGAAAATGTTCCGGTTCAGACCAGGTTTTTTTGGACCACACCCCATATAAGGACTGGTTTTTAAGCCATTACATGAATAAATGCAGTGTGATGTGAGGGATTTAATGATGGACGGTGGTCCACTGTAGTGTTTTTACTTGTTCTTACACAAATTTTACTTCAACATTGCTACGCAAGCTATATGTTCAACTACATATGAATAGGCACAATGATCTTAAACACAGGCATCTGAGTTCGTAATGCACCATACAATCGTATTTATATATAACTGACAATTAGGTCACGTCTTATACCTAAGAAACCATCCAAGATAATTCTTAATCAACAGTGAAATCTGATTGCCCATGTATTCCTTCTTCGATCCATTTGTTTAACCTTAAAGCATGGCAAAGCCATTGAAGCTTCTCAATCACGCATACTTTAGAAATGGATTCAATGTGTCTGAAAAGCTAAGCAAATTCTTTCTTAGAAAATATTTTAAATGGTTTGAAATTTTTTTCTTATTTAGAGTACATTTTTTTATGTAAATCATAAACCCTAACCGGCTACGTAGCTTGCACCTTGTCTAATAGCATCTGTGATCTACGCGGTTCCA
Organism: Glossina fuscipes; assembly: GCF_014805625.2. Classification (NCBI taxonomy): domain Eukaryota; kingdom Metazoa; phylum Arthropoda; class Insecta; order Diptera; family Glossinidae; genus Glossina; species Glossina fuscipes. The sequence goes on from NW_023998416.1 coordinate 13,935,477, forward strand.
AATTACCAGCAATAATAAGCAATTCGCCATCAGATATAGCCGAGGCATTGGATTGTGGAGGAGTCGTGTAGTTTCTCACTTGCCAATTACGTCCTAAGGAATCCTTGAAAATTCCTTGAATGTTGTTCCTAATTTACGACACCCGCACAATCCTGCTAAACTAACTCGATAATGATAAAAATTAATCTTAAAAGTTGGTAAGCAAGATTCGAGCATGTTTTTGTCACACTTTCCCTTATTTTAATTCGTTATATCAAGCGAATGGCTTCCAATTTATAAATACAGTGAACCTGTCTTTTCTCTTTATAATCAACATGGCTTTCACTTGTCGTTTTTTGCCTCGATTTTTTGATTATCAACTCCAGTTGCTTGGCAAAATATGGTCACCTTTGCTTGCTCACATACTTTTTTTACTTATCTTACGCACCTTCGCCTGCAAAATTCGTTTTATCAAATAGAATAAAACATTCGAGTTTCTATAAATTTTCACACTATGTATAATGCGATTGGCAACCTATCACCTTAATAATATAGAATCGCCTCGCTCATGACAAGAAAACCTTGTAATTTCAAGCGAAATAATCGAAATAATTAATCTTTTCATGTACACAATTGTTTGATCATCATTCGGAATTCGTAAAGTTTACACTTGCAAAAAAAAAAAAAAATAAAGAAAAAAATTGTAGCTATAATAAATAAAGAAATAAATAAAAACAAGTAAGGATCTTATATTCGGCTATAGTCGGATCTTCTATACCCATCACGTCTATTTTCAAATAAAATGCACATGTTTTTTATTGCTATTTATGAATAAGCAACAATTAACCGAATTGTTGACTTTTGCAAACACAGTTGTTTCTCAAGTGGCGAGCGCGCTCTTTGAAGGATTTGTCCCCTTTTCAACAACCAATTTGAAATCGATATATTCATTCTTGCGAGCAATAGTGTGTTTACCTTCAACGGCAATTGTTAGATAGACGAACAGCTACGCAGACGTACGGACATACATAGAGTGTTTCCAAGGTATCTTTTTGCACGCTACAGGCGTTTTTATGAGAGGGTGACATTTGCGGACTCTGTAAGATTGTGAGGATGTGACCGATTGGAAACTCAGAGACTGCGGGATCATCAATAGATGTTGTAGTTGAGAAACGATTTTTTTTTTATTTTTTACAATGTAAATGGTCTAAGTTTACGTGAAGGCGTGGCGATCAGGACAATTTCCAATATTACTCTGAGTGCTAAACCTGCTAGCATTTCTGCTAAACTTTCCGTGTTTCGGCCAGTGGATAGCACTGGCAAAAAAATCACAGACGGACACATTACAATATAAGTGAAAGCATTGGACGCTGGTTTGCCTTATGACAGTTCCCTATGAATCTTCCACAATCTCTATGTTAGAGAATCCTTGTGAAACTTTCGATTCTAAATTTGATGACCAAAATATACATATTTTATGGGATCTCTGATGTTGTAAACATTTTGACAAAATAAATAACCCCCCCACCCCTCCGACAGTTAATGTAATAAGTAAGAGAAGACTTTTCTATACTTGGGGCGAATAACGAACACCCTCCACTTAAGGAAAAAATATATATAAAGAACAGGCAGTGTTTTCGTTAAAAGGGAGCATGTCGATCGCAAATTTTCTTTTGCCATATTCTTATAAAGCTCTAGTAAGAACATTGTTAATGAGTTGTCTCTACTTCGCAAATTGCTAATGAGAATGTTTTGAAAACTTCAATACGTTTAGCAGGTTGTTTCAATTTTTCGCTTATAGGTCGAATTTTTTATCTGAACCACCAGATTTAGTGTCACGCTCAATATTGAATTGGCGGTACATATGCAATTCTGTAAAAAATTGAACAACAATTGAATTCTGTATAGCTGAGTGGATAACGCCAAGTTTTCACTTTACGGATAAGAGCAATCATGCTAATCATAAACTTCAAAATCGGTGTTTATATGTTTTATGAAAGTGAAACCAAGTTACAAACGAATTTGCCTTTCCCCTTTCTTGCGTACGAATCTCACGTCGAAGAAAACATTCATCTTCGGAGACGATCCGTATATCGATCCAATTTTTGATCTCTTTATAAAGAAGAAAGTGCTGGTCGCAATAAGTGATAGTCAGAGGGAGTAATGTCTAGAGAATGCAACGAAATAGGATAGGACTTCTTATTTCAACCTTTCCAAGCATTTTCAATTATTAGATTGTTTCTGTCGAGCACTTCATGCGAATTCTATAAAGAGTTCGACAAGGCCACAACTAGCGCTGTCTGTCAAAAAGCAAGGGTCATTTTCAAGTGGTATGGTACATTTATGATTTTCTCCCGCCCAAGCCAAACCCTTACCTGATAATCATGGTAAGCAAACGTACCGCTTTAACTACTAACTGCTAAGCTAAGAAGAACAAAACCACTTATACCACAGGAGAAAAGCATGAAATGTAAATAAAGAAGCCCTTCTAACTTTTGGTGGCAATATTCCAAGACCATTTTTTTTTTATTATATATGATAGTGGATAAGCATATCGCGCTAATGAAATACTCACGCATATGCTATGCATATTCTTTACGTGAATATCTTTCGATGTCACAAACAGAGTGTTAAAATGAATACTACAACCTTTTCGGAGAGCGAGCGTATAAAAAATATTAGAGAAAAAAAAAAACAAAACAAAAACAAGTATTTAAGGTGCATAAATCGTGAATTGTAGTTTTTTATGCGCTTATCGTAAATAACGTTAGCAAACATTAGTTCGGAATTTTTATATATATATATATATATATATATATATTTTTCTTTAATGATTTATGTTCCGTTATTTATTGTTTTTAATATTAAATAGAAATCTTTTTTATGTAAATTTATGTTTATATGTAAATGGTGGCAGAAAAAAACAAAAAAAAACTTTATAATACACATATATAAGTCAAATTCAAGTTGAAGCAATAAATAGTTGCTTGCTAGTATATAAAAAACTGGTTTTTAATGGTAGCCTAATAATGAATAAAAAGCAAAATATTATTAATAAAGTGAAAAAAGATCAAATAAATCAATTAAAGTAAAATGTTAAACACATAAAATTAAATAATAATAATTTCACTTTTTATAGTTAAATTGTTATTCTCTTCATTCCTATATCGACTTTGTACACCTCTTCGGGATCTACAATACACATCAGTGTAGTGAGAGATATGCGCCATCAATTAAAATCATTTCAAATTATTAGATATTATCTGTTCTTTTCTTTTTTTTTTTTTTTTTTTTCTTTTTTCCCTATAACGAACAGCTTGGCGCACTCCTTTCAGACAGACAGAGAGACAGACAGACAGACAGACAGACAGACAAACAACAATCTAAAAAAGATATTTAATTATCAAGAGTACCTACTACCTAAGAGGGGGGTACGATATGTGTTAGTGTATGTACGTGTGTGTGTGTGTGTGTGTGTGTGTGTGCAAGTGTATATGGAACATAGCTCTTCTTGTTTCTTCTTTTTTTTTTTTTTTTTGCTTTTCCTTTTGTACACCGTTCTAACTTTACAACCGCAAGATAATTACTTATAAACTAATTTTGTACCTTCAGATATGATCACAAAAGGAAAAAAAGCCGTACTCAGACGAATCTCAAGCAAGTAAGTACACACGTCGTTGCAGTCGTTGGAAACTACTGCGCGCAAACACTCGAGCAAGCATTCATCAACACTTTAACAACTTACTAGTAAATGTGCTGCGCGCAAAGTGAGTGAACTGCTGTGTGGTAAATTTAGTATAACAGGCATAGTATTTGAAAAATAATGCTTTCAAAGCTGACGTAGTAGTAGAAAGAGACCTTTGATTTTCTTAAAAAAAAAAACAAAACAAAAAAACAAAAAACAAAATCTAAGAAAAAGAAAATTCTTTTCTGAGACTTTGGTAATAAAAGAAAAACATGAATATATACGAGTGAAAAACAAAATCTCATCAGCTCTATGCTTATGGTATGTGCAGGTGCAAAGATGCCATAACTCTGTTAACCCTTTCAGCGTTTCTAACACTAACTATGTTATCCATCAAAAAAGAAGAAAAAAAAAATAAAACTCAACATATCTTGTGCGCGCCCCTAATCTCCACCTCTGCTTTTTTTGTCCACCATAATTATGATGAGAATTTATTGTAAGCAGCATAAGCAAGTTTTCCTTTTCAGTTGAAAAGAATGTTTGCAACGGAATTCAACTCTTTCATCTCTTAATCATTAAATCCTAAATTCCATCAGTATCTTCTTATGTACGTGTATCTGCGTTTTTGTAATAAAGTTACAAAAGAATCGGAGATATTTTGAAATTTACTTTGCTGCCTAATTAATGCATTGATGGTTTACACAAAAAAAAAAAGAAAAAAACTAAATTTTGAAAGACCGGCGCTATCCCAGAAAAAAATTAAAGACTAATAAAGTACAAAATTTTCTTTACTTACTATTAGAAAACACTACTCATTTACGAAATTGTTTATAAAGTTGAAGTTTCGCGTATTTATTCACTCTTTAGTTGGGCTAAGTCTAAAGCATCCCCGATTAAAATATAAGCGATCTTCAGCCCCATTAAGCAAAACGAAATGTACACGTTAATATTTCTTCTAATCCCTTGACTTTCGGGCGCCATAGATGTGAGAAGACATCCGTTGCGAAGAGCGGGGGAGACGTGACTTGGGTACTGCTTGTATTTATGCTCTAAGCATAGCGACTATCAGACCAATGTTTAAGAGTGCAAACCTTAGTGCAGCAGGATCTACTCGTAGCTATAGTGAGCGTCCCGTCAGTAGAGTAACAATACTTATCGGTTGGGCGCACACGTCCACTACGCTGTAGTCACAAACTCTCTATCTCCATTTCTTCACTTTTTCATCTCCTTCTGACAATCACCACGGCCCATGAATAAGGTACACGTCCTGGCTACATACAGAATGTCGCTATGACTTATTTCTGCGTAACTCCTACTACTATAAGGAAACTTTTTGCCCCTTACCGGTTAGTCAATACTCTTAACGGCAGTCTTTAAACAGCCCGAAGATCAAATTAAATCGTGAATGAATAAACCAAGAGAAAGATACTTTGATGAATTTAATCAAGAACTTGTCCTGCATAGATTTTTTAAACAAATATCTATTTAAAATGGACTTGCTATTGATAAAGAAACCAAGATTGCAACGTATGTGCAGATTAATCTAGTCAAGCTGAAAGAAAATATCTTATCTTAGAGTACGTAAGAACGTTTTCTACGCTGTTCCTTTCTTAATTCTCTCAAAGTCCCGCTTCATCTCAATTTTTACGATATTTTTCAAAGGCAAGGATCTAGAAACCTGCTTCACCTTTTCTTCGTTGGTAAATCTCTCCTCATTAACCGGTTGCTGATTCCACGCTGATTCACTGCCCAGGTCTTTTCAGGTAAAGATTATTAGAGCTTACAATTCGTTGCCGAAAGGCTTACGACATTTTACTTGCTCTTACTTCACATACAAACGTAGACTGGACGGAATTTACACTTGCGCGTCGAGTATAAATAATTGCAGGTAGATAATAAGGTAAAGTAATTGTTACAACTAGAGCGGACAAATAAACCACGTCCTCAAAAATAGGCAGAAGCTCTTCCGAATGGTAGATTCCAAGTTCCCTATGGAGAAATATTGGAAGCGGCTAAAAATAACTTGTGATTGGCCGCTTTATCTGTCATCGAATATAAAAGAACAGTTTTTTAGCCAAGATGGCCAAGTTGTAGTAAACCACTACAGTCAGACTTGAAACGCGAATGAGCAAATGTACGTAGATGATACGATAACGTGAGCAGCTATGAGCAAGAAAGGATAAATAAAGTAAGAGAAAAACTCCTTATACCTCCTATTCCTGTTCTCTTCTTTCTTCGCTTACTCTTGCAATTGCATTAGACTAAGTTATTTGGGTTCTTTTTTTTAATCTTTTACTAATATTTTTATATTACTACGCTTTAATTAGACAATCGGATACTCCAAGCCCATAAAAGTTTTGCAATGATTGTCAATCGATAATCGTTAAAATTTAGAAAGGATATATGTCATCTGACGATAACTGTTATCCGAGGAGTAAGATCCGAAATTTGCTATTTACCCAGGACGAGTAAATAAAACCTATTACCGCTTCCCAATCAAACCCGACTATCTCAACTTTCAGAGCCAATCGTTACCCCGCAGTTACAGATCTAATTAGCAGAGTTCCCTTACCTCCACTATTCTATCGACGGGAGACTCTTCACAGCCTCTTGAGAAGTTTGCATGATATGAAAAAAAACGCTGTAAAATTGTGTAACATGCTCACAAGCGAGAAAGGCCCAGCAGTCATTGGTTTTAATTACTTCTTGATCCTTATAAAAATGTCACTATATTAAGGCGCATTCGAAAGGATTGCCAATTAGGTTCAACTTTATATTTAACATTAAGAGAGATTAAGGGATTAAGGGAAGATGTAAGGGAGTTGTGCTACTCATACTCTTGCACCCTTCAACAAAATGCGATCATTTTGCAACGCTCGTTAATAGGATAACAAATGAAGCCGCGAAAACCGTACACTTTCTCTGCTACATTAAGTTTATTTAGTTATTTCTGTCTGTCAGTCCATCCGTCCAGGAAAGTTGTTTGCAGATCAAATTGCTACATATACAATTATAATAAAACGATTCTTGTAAAATGGATATCTTAAAGCTGAACGTACACTCAGACATCTTGGACCTTTTTTTTAATGTTAAAGGATTTAGGGCATGGCCAATGAAAATTTTTCGGAAATTTAAATCACATATTGGCTTAATAGATGCATTGATCTTTGTAGAATGTACGTAGAAAAAAATTGATTAACCACAAAAAATGTTTTCCTTCAAGTTTCGTGGTTTTTCTGAAAGGGATCGCCTGCGTACCAGCTGCACCTACTAGGAAATTATAGAGTAATGTATCATTGCTGATTTCTAAATTCTCTCATAAGGATATTTACGTTCATTTAAAGGTCTTTCCGAATAAAATAAGGGATGTTAGTACAGCGGTGATATGAAGCCGAGGGAGGTAAGAAAACGTTCAGCCTTCAGCCGTCTGCCAAGAGATTAAACGTTTAAAAATAAAGTTTTTGATGTTAATTATCGGCTATTGAAGTAGACATTCTGTTATCGTTTTCTCAATCATTTCGCAACCCATGAGGTGTAAAATATGCAAATTTTGTGTTTGACCGCAAAAAAGGCGCTTCCGGGCGTAAAATGAAGGTCGAGGGAAGCAAATGAGGACGAACATTTAATAACGGAAGGCATTTTTATTGTCCTTGGAAAGGAAACTAATAGATAGAAATGATAGAAATTGATTGCAAAGTATAAAAATGCCTGCAACGCATATCAATATTTAAAGGCGTTTCTCTCGAAACGTGATCTTTGAAAAAGACCTATACACGAACCCCCGCAATACTCGTGTTTTCATTCCAATTTTTACAGTAGCCTTCTTTGCGGAAATATATGGAGCTTTTTTATTAGCAAAAGGGCGGTTTTTTTATTCGAAAACTGAACTTTTTCATCCAAACACTCAGCGATTACACTGAAATCGAATTTCTTCTGAAATGTTTGTGTACAATGGCGTAGGTGAAATGTTTTCTCTTCTTTTTTAATTCAGATTTGTACTGGGAATGCCTCCAGAAAATGGCACTGCTTTTACTAATTTGAATATTTTTGCAAAATCATTTTTTTTTTCTACGTATACTTAATAAATTATCTTTAAAAAAAAAAAAAATTCTTTTTTTTCCGGGCTGTTACAGTGGACTAATCCTCCTTAAACTCGAATAATGGACGAAAGCAACAATGAACAAGCCAATAGGGCGACTTAGGGATCTCTAAAAATTAATTCAAACACTTTTCGTACTTTTATAAAACATATTGGCGGTTTCTTCATTACTATTAGCAAGTCGGCTAAACCCTACATTAAAGATATTTTTCAAATTAATTATTAACTAATTTTTGCATTTTTTTCTATTAATATAACCCCTCTAATCTAAAATAAAACCTTTTGTCCTTAAGGTACTTTCTGATGCTTTGTGCTTGACACTGGCCAGTTTCTTTGGAAACGAAAGGACAACCGAAATTTGGAATAGGTTAAATGTTATCGAAAAAATGAAATCGATAGCAGACTGTAAATCCATAGACTCTACCTTCTATAGGAAACATTTGAAGAGATTTCTACGGTAACGCTTTGCTGGGCTGAACGGTTTTTGAAAGAATGTTGAACTTTGTTATGGAATGCACTTGAACGTTATTTGCCTTGAGATCAACAAAGAACAAATGGATTACTCCGCCGGAGATATTTTCACTAAGCAAAGCTAATGGGTTTGACTTACCCTATTGCACTCCAAAGCGGCAGCACTGTGTTCTTCGCGTTGACGGAAACAATGACTGCATTTGCTTTTATTAAAAATGTTCGGTGAAAATTTTCGGCAATCAGATGTACGTGTTGTAGATGTGGGTGATGATGACGACGCTGACATGACCGTTGTTGTTGTTGTTGTCGTTGTTGATGATGACATTCTGGATAAAAATATTTGTCTTGAGTTTTTTCGCTTTTTTTAGATATTTTTGATTTTCTCTTTTGATTTTACAACAATAAGAAGAATTGAGGTTTGACTTTGAAAATTATTTAAAAATCTATGTTATTATTATTTCTTTTTTATATAAATTGAAAATAAAGTTTATGACAAAAAGTTCAAAGAATTTTTAAATTGCTTGCTGCCTTTTTTTCATAGTGTGTGTATGTGTGTTCATCGGTAATGTGTGTTTGGATACGTGCGAACATGTGTGTATTATTGTGTGCGTGTGTATGTGTGTGTGAAAGTGATTTTTAACTAAATCAACACATGTGAGTAGACATCTCTTAAGCAGTCAGACTCTACTACTCTACTCGACTTTTGTGATAATAGGCACAAACAGAACAGCAGAACAGCAACAGCAACAGCCACAATAATAATAACAAATAAATACAACAACTAAGCATAAAAGCATAAACACACGATAACGCACTTTAATACCAACCGCGGCGCTGCTGACATGTACGTTTCATTTGGTTTTTAACGCATGGCGTGCATTATGAATATAATATGTTTATGTTCATCGGTGTCGGTGTATGCTGCTTGCGTGTGCGAATGCGAGTCTGCCGAGTTTGCATAGAGATGAAACTAACTAAATAACTTGACCAAACACTTGATATAAAACAATTTTTTTTTTTTTTTTTGTTATTTCATCTAAATAGAATGGTTTTTCAATTTCTCATTAGTTGTTCTCTTTCTACCTCTCTTTCTCCCTCTCTCTGTCTCTCGCCTTATTATTAAGTTGAAAGTGTTTGTTGTGATTTCATTTTTATAGTTTGTGTTTTTTTTCCTTTATCTTTTAAGATATGTTTTCGCAGATTTGCCTGATAGTATGTGTATATAACGAACGGTTTGATTTATTTATTTTTGTTTCTTCATTGTTTTTGTTTTTGAGCAATTTTAACACAGGAAAAAAATCTTTGTACACTCGGTAAATTAAGTTTTGAGTACATAAGAAACACCAAACAACACGGAGTTCTCTTTGGTTGGCATATATAAGCAATAACTCTTGCAACGACTCATAACATTTTTATTAGTTTTTCTCTATGTTTCCCTACAAGACCCGAAAACAGGATTCATCTCTTCGCATTACCTCCTCAACAAAGGCAATTTCTTAATTGAATATATTCATACAGAAAAGATTTATAAACGCAATAAAGTCGATAAAGTTCGTAATATTCTTTGAAGTATGAAAATTAAATATATATACATATATATGTATATATATATATATAGATATATATATGTATATATATAACCTCTCTATTTTTAAAAATCTTGGACTAGTAGTTATGTGGATCGTTAATTATTAAATAAATTTACAATTTTCGTATTTTCAATTCGGATTATTTATAGATTTTTTTTTTTTCACACTTGATTTGTTTTATTCTCTGTTCACTACTGTTTGTATAACGCTCTCTCCCTTATTTTTCTTCCGTTTATTCACTCGAACACTCGAATCGTTTCGTTTTGTACTTCTTTATTTATCCGTTTCCAAAAAAAAATTATTAATAATAATAATAAATCTTTTATTAATTTATTATGTGTTAAGTTTCCTTCTATATTTACGTATATTATTTCGCACAAACTCTCGCGACACAAAATTCACACATCTTTCTCGTTGAAAATGCTGAAGCCGACTGAGAGAATTTGAGAATTACAAAATAAATGAAAGAAACCTCCTCTCAGAGCAAATAACAATTTACAGTAACAATGCCAGCGATACCTCAAACCTCCAATAGTGCCAAGTAATCAAAGAAATCCTCTCACAGCCAACAAACTTTTGCAATAACAAAAGTAATGCTAAGGAATAAACACCACGCACTGTTTAAAAAGGTTTGAAGTAAAAACATATAAATAAATATTGCGAGAAGGCAATTGAGAGAAAATAAGCATGCTCAAGCAATCCATTTCTTTGCTCTCAATCATATTTGAATTGAATTTCGCAGTAGACTAACTCTTATAAGAGAAATAGTAAATTTGGTTTGGAAAGGTAAAAAGAGAATCCAAGTTAATCGAAGTTCGAAGGTAATAGTTGGTTTCATCGTTTCGAACTGCAACCCGAGCACGTTGTCTTGTGTAATAAGTGTTTTTTTTCGAAAAGTCCGTAATATGAATGAGTCGAAAGACCATGCTTGCGTATCGTAGAATTTCGTTTAGATCGTATTTTTAAAAAGCACAATTAATTTATCATGACTGAACAGTTAAAAAATGTGCAAGAAAAACTTAATTTTAAAGGATCTTTGTTATAACGATATTTTATCGCGAAACTATCTGCGAAATTCAAACAGAAATAGGCTATCGTCCTATCTTTAAAATTAAATTTTCGAGTAGTAAGGAAGCTGTCTAAAGCCTGTCAACTTAGGTTTTTATCAAATATTGAACTTTTACTTGTCGCTCAAGAATTCATTGCACAATTTCGGAATGCAAACAATTATATGACGAAATATAACGACTACTAACTGTATAAAGTGATAAAGTACCTACAAACGGATTTAAGCCTTTTTCATGAAAAGTACAGTCCCACAAGTAAAAAATTTGCTAGTCCCCATAATGCGGTTTAAATTCTTGTACGTCATAGCTATAGAGCATTTACATGGAATTAGTGAAGTGAGATCACAACGTACTACCAAGGAGCTCGAAATGATATCTTTCGCTTGACTATACGTTTTGATCGTTTCAAACACTACTATATTGTACAAAATTAGTAGATTTAATTTTTCAAATTATCACACATTTCAACTTTAAGCTCTCGACTAGCAACTCAGCGGTCATGGGTTCAAATCTCAAGTGCTGTAGAGTTTTTAATAAAATCGAAAGCCTTAGATGCTAGCGCTTTAAGACTTTAGTCTTAGAATTTGTTCTCTGGCTAAATTAATATCTGGCTAAATAAAATAGTAATAATTAATTTAATCACTAAATTTTTATTGCGCTTTACATTGGAAGAGCATCGCTTTTCTCTTGCTAAAAATTTAGTATTGTTAATATTTGTTATTAGAGAAATTTGTTTTGTGAATTTATACAGTCAGTAAGTCAACCAAACAAAAAAAATTCGAAAATTAGAGTTAAATCGTATGTTAAGCGAAGCATTCATATTCATATGTATAAATATATGTGCATATGTGGTGAATAGGCCACGCCCAATATAAATACCCTGCACACATATGTAAAGGTTTTCAAAATAGGGCGCTATTTGTTCGGAAATGGCCCTGACCGTTTTAACTAGTATCCGTCGATAACATGTCGGTGTACAAGATTTCATCGAAAAATCTCAAAAATCGCGATCCATAGCTTGAACACAGAAAACAAGACGGACAAACGGCCAGACAAATTTAAAATTACTTTCTGTAACGATAGTTGTAATAAAACCTTGTTGTAATAAATGGTTGCTCTATCTCGAGGCCTTGTGGGTTTGTACACATCCGCAAAAGTTTAGTGTGCCCTTGCACCTTAAGTGGTGTAGAATCTAAATGAAAAAATTTTAAGTTTTAGTTCAATTTTCTCGTCTCCAGATCGAGGGAAATGTATTAAAATTACTTAATTTAATATCAACTAAGTGAGGTTTGATTATACGCAATTAAAATTCCTAATTCCAAACTCTTGTCCCAACACAAATTTCGAGGAGTTTTCCTAATACGATTTTCTCTTATTGAGGGATTTTATTAATAACACATTCATCAACTTTTCAGTACTGCAACATCTGCTGCCAAATTTCTACGATCTAATGAAGCATGATTAACAATTCTCGTTCCTTATTGGATAGGCTTCAGCTTACGTCACATTTTTATCGAACAGCTAAGCAAAGTCAAAAAGTTTGCAAAATGACTTTCTTGGAAGACACCAGACAAGTTGTTTGTCGTTCGATCAGCATCTTAGTGTAACTTGTAATCATAATTACTTAAGGAAAATAAAATCAGATTTACTCAAAAACGGTAAGGGCTTCTATAACTTTGCCGATCCATGAAATAAAGAGAAACGCATTCGTTTGTTTCGTTTTTATTGTTGTGATTTTTTCGCAACGCAATTATGCTTACAATGTCACAAAAATTTTGAATGGCCCATATAAAATGGCCTTTCATTAAGAGTGATAGTTTTTTTATTCAAATGTGAAATAAAAACCAATTAAATATATGATAATAAATTGTGCTTTGTTTTCAAGCTTAGGCATTACAATTGTATTCTTAGGTATATACTTAAGTCGTATTTATATCCTACACTACTTGTGGTACAAGGATATATTGAGTTTCTACATATGTATGCAAGAAAAGATGAAACCATATTTTATTATGCTGATCGATGCAAAATCATTTAAACTTATCTGTACGTCTGTGCATCTTGTTTTCTTCAAACTACAAGTCGCAGTTTTTGAAATATTTGGATGAAATTTGCTACACTTACGTTTTTTGGCCCAAAAACGAACGGTATTGAAAATTGTTCGGATCGGAACAATTTTTCCGCCACTACCCACATAACGCCTTATTTTGAAAAATCGTTATTTGAACAAATGTAGGGTGATGCAGTCCTCTGGTTTACTATAACGTTTTTACTTTTTTTTAATTTGCGTTTATTCGCATTTTTCACACATAAATTGTAATCCAGGTAACGGCATTGGATAGATGAGTTTTCTTTAAGTAAACGGAACAATAAGGTGAATTTCAAGGTTAAATTTGATGCACTATTCAGAAACGCACACACACACACACACTCACGCACACACGCAAATACGCACATCAGAAAAAATTAATAGACTTCGTGTCGTGCTTGATAGCAATTTACATAAATGGCCGTTCGTCTGTGCATGTGTATGCGTTCTAGAAAATATTCAAAATTTATTCACCTGTTGAGTTGAAAGAAATATGTTGGGTTTGATCTTAAACCAATTGAATCTACAAGGTCGACATAAATAATTAAAAAGACCGTACATAAAGTTCTCTAGATTAGCATAGTGTTGGGCGTTTGTCATCAAACCGTTGCGTTTAGTTTTGCACAATAAATCGAACAACAATATTGCATTGAGTGGGTGAATAAGAAAATTTGAGTGTGGAGTTAAATATGTTAAACATTTTCGAAATGTAAGACATTTGCATAAAATAATTTAATAATTAAAGCCAAATATGGGATTTTAATGATATATTTTTTTAATTTTATTTTATTTATTCGTTTTCTTTTTATTTATTTATTTTTATTTTTTTTTTTGTGAAAAAAAACAAACACAAAATCCAGTTAACAATCTCTTCCTACGGCCTAAAACTTGTAATTGAAACCGGTGTAAGGTGCAAGCACTAACAGCTTAACGTTATTCTTGTTGTTATTGTTGTTGTTGTTGTTTCGCGTATTTTTATGAGCAATGCATTTAGTTTCTTTAATAAATTCCAAAAAAAAAAGAAAAAAAAATCTGTATATAGGAAAAATTTTTAAATGGCTATAAACAGTACCCAATAGACTTGACGCGCCATCTGTCTGTCTACACGGAACTATATATCATCTCAATGCCAGCGCTCTGTTTGCTCCGTTCAGTTGGTTAACTATAATACATGGAGTTTCGAGCGCGAGTTTAACTTCCTAACGTTTCATTGTTGTTATAATTTTATTATTGTTATTGTTTTTGTTGTTGTTACTGTTTATATTATTTAGTTTTCCCATATACTTGACTATTTTAACGCTCTGCTTGCTATATTGTATAAATTGGCGGTGTGTTTGTATATATATATATATATATATATATATATATATGTGTGTGTGTGTGTGTGCTGGGTGCAGTGCGGATTAGTCAATTAACACAAAATCGTATAAACTTATATTTGAGTGTATGCCGTGCAAGAGTTTTGGGGAAATAATATAAAATTTCACTTTCACGAAAGGTCTACGTACTGTAGGCAATCGGTACAGCTAGCTGATGCACATACATACACACACACACACACACACACACACACAGAAACACACAACAACAAAACACGCCAAGCTTTACTTTTTCTATGCCAGCAATCCATGCCGCAACAACGTACGGTAGTTATTTAAGTACCAGTCTGTAAGCCGTTCAAAAAAACATACGTTTATAGGCTATATAAACCTAACAATGACTGTGCAGGTGGCATTAACAGTTACCTACACACAGTTATGCACAGTTATAGCTGCGGTAGTCGCAGTGGCTGTGGCTGTGGCTGTGGCAGCGTCATGCAATTGATACAACATTAAACGTATACACCAACTAACCTAAACAAGTTTGATAAATGTACCGCAGAAAGTGGTACAACAAATATTTACTCTTCAACTCTCCTTTGCAGTAAGATTAAAGAAAAATGGCATCAAATTCTGATACTTGATTATTCTTTTGATCGATATCTGTTCCCTAATAGATGGCGAAACAAATTTATTCAAATTTCAACTTCAACTTCAACTTCAATTGTACCCTCTGCTCCAGCGTTAGAAAAATTTACGAAAAATTTCATTTTTCAGATACTTTTCGTTTATAAGATTGAAGTACAATATTCACATCATACGGCATTCATTTGCTGTTTTTAGTGGATGCCCGCGTAACGAGGTGATGGTGTGAAAGAGATTTGCAAACAGAAACGGATGGGGAGTGACCGTAGTCCAGTAGCCGCGTGTTCACAAAAAACGCATACAAAATTCTATTCATCGTCAAGTTCATGAACATGCAACAACAGCGAAGCGATAGTTTGCATGAAAGAAAAATTAAAAATAAAATACTTAAGATAACGTTTATTTACGTTATTATTTACGTTTAGAACTATTATCACTACCTACATATCTCCAAATACTTACTAGTACGTTTGTGTCTGTGTGTTTGCATTAATTTACAGTTTTGACTGCTTTTTAGCATTTTGCTAAACTTTGCCTCTTTTCTCCTTAGGATGAGTTGTTATCTTATCTTCGGCATATCATAATAAAGATTCTAATTCGTGTGTTATTTAGTTATGAGTGGATTAGATAAGTCCTCAAGAAAATAAACACCATTGCAAGTATTTGAGAGCAGATGGTTCAACCTAAAGAAATTACAACTTGAAATACTCCAATGTTCCAATGTTATCGCATCTTCGGACGATTACTTGAACTCTTTAGTGCTTCGGTGCTAGTTGGATGTTCACTAAGATGTTTAATTTGGTATGTTACTCTACTATGCATATCTTTTGTTTTCATTTTATTTTATTTTGCCTCATCGACGCTTTTATAAACCCGCGAAACCATTAAGGCCTATCACAATTGAATACAACGTCTACGGTAGGTGCAAAAATAAAGTGCAACCAATAAAGAAGGAAGAGGCAACTACAGTAGAAATGAAACATACGCACTCATCATTTCGCCCCAAGACTAACTAACTCGCCAATCTCATTGCTTGCTGCGCAAGTGAACAGCATATCCTTGCAGATGAGATAGGAACACGTAAACTATTATAGCTCCCTCGGTAGGGAGTGCTAGGCTCTTATAACTCCCACTTGAAAATATTTGACCGAAGATTACGTAATTCGAAGAAGCAAAAAATAGTTATTGCAAACCGACATACTGAAGGAAAAGGGATTAGAAAGCTTCTTCGATCCCACCATAGAGGATTGTTATAAAGTTTAACCAGCAAACTGATTTCCATAAAAGTAAAGAAGGATTAACCTAGAAAACGCAGAACATAAATTCAAATATGGTCATGTTTACGCAAAGAGAATGTGTATGAAATTTTAAGATTACATAATAGTCTGAATTTCGTCAAGTTTGAAGTAACTGCGAAACCATACGCCTTTAAGGCATGTTGTTTGTCAAGGTTTTGCATATTCTAGCAAAGAGTAGAGGAACGCTACAGAGTATAAAAAGAGCGTTTATCCTTGCCTATTAATTTATTGGAAAGTGGGAAAGGTTAAAAGCACTCGGCATAGCGAGTATCTCCCGAAAAACGTCAAATTCACATAATCAATACGGTTCGCGCATTGAAAAGGATCTTTCAGCTTAAAACCGAAACATTGTATTCAAGAAACGCACGAAAATTTGTCATTGCATTAAAGCATACTTTACGATAGTGCAATAAGCTAAAATCCCGACGCCGCTGAACACGCCGGAAGACAATTGATCTTCATCGATTTTTTGTTCTTTGCTTTACCCATCCTTTCGATGTTTACCTATAACCTCCTGCACAAGAATACAACTTAGGTAAATACAACCGTTCGCTGCATGCTAAGATCTCATCGCTGTTGAAATCATGTGAGACGAAAGCTAACGCTGCATTTGGTTACTACTTGTTGGATTGTAGAGAGAGTGAAGAATAAGTGATTACTGTTTTGTTGATGTAGGTGTTGTGTTAAGCTAGCCCATATTTAAAACTTTGCATAGTTTGGGCTCAATTAGTCGTAACATTCAAAGTCAGTTTCCCTTCTCAGTTTTGTCCTTTTCCATCCGTGGACATTCGGCGCGTGCACGCGTTTGCACAGCAGCGTAACGAAGCCAGGTTACAAGTTCTATCTTTGATGGTTTTTTGTTCATTTTTTGCTAAGCGAAATTTTAAGTACAACCAGTGATTGTTTGATAGCTCTTCTTAACATAAGTTGCAGAGCCTGGTTATACATTCCTTTCCTAAAAAAATCAAAAGAAAATCTGGTGTCCCGCTTATAACACAGTGTTTACAAGATATGGCTTTGGTACAGCACGGCAGGTATGCCAACCGCGTTATGCTAGGACACCTGTAGTTTACTTTTTTTTTAAATTATGAATATCGATTGTAAATGTTAGCATTTTAAACCTAGTTACTGATCGCATTAATTTTCTAATTGAAATTGACAAACGCATTATCATACTATTTACGATGGAATATATGGCATCTGAATAATCTTACGTCCAATTAATTAAACGCTGACAAATAACATATGATTACATTCCATTAAAATATTAAAATTATTGATCAGATTTCCCGTTGTTGCTTTGAAAATGCAAAGTGAAATTATTATTATTTCCCTTTTTTTTGAATTTGGAATAATTCGTATTAAAACTAAGTGAAAACCCTGTCGTGACACGCGATCCTACATTAAATACTCTATGCTACTTCGTTTAATGCAGTTATTCACAGAATGGCTTGGCAAAGACGGGAAGGGTCCGATCTGAACCATTTTTAATAGCGCTTATCCTTGACCCAAAACACGTCTGAGTGCCAAATTTAATCGAAATGTTTTAAAAATTTGCAATCTGCAGGTTGAAAAAAGAAAGAAAGAAAGACAGACAGACAGACGGACGGACACACAAGCTTAGACCGAGGCAAAAAGTGATTCCGGATCGTTAGGTAGATCTCAAGTCCTTTTGGGTTTATCGTATATCCGCGCAAACTTAACTTAGCGTTGTGGCACAGGTGGTGTAGGGCATAACGACGATATACGGTTTTTAAGACATCAGAAATATTGCCGACGAATGGAATGAAAACTTAAGTGATCCATCATTTACTTGTGGCACAAATTATCGATCTTAATGAAGCGCTTCACTTCGTTGTATTTTTTAGACCTCTAATAAGGCCTCTAACTCTAAGTAGAGGTCTTCTGGTTACTGCGCATATATTCGCGTATATAATCTAAAAAAATATGTGACGACATCTGTCTTGTGCTATAAGTCAATTTCTTACATTTTCATTTCAACCAAATGTAACGAATATTCGCGCAAAGGCTGTGTGAAAACGCACTTTGTCATCCCCGAGGCGACACTTCCTTATACATTGCGTTAATGGAAGACGCAATTAATTGTGCAATTTGTTGAGTGTTGAAATTTGTAAAAGACACTCTACTGCTTACCGCATGCACATTTGCCAAATCATCAAGGCAAAATAGCTTTGATTGATTTTCATAAGTGATTACCGGCTATTTTTTGTAGTATTCGAGATTTCATCATAACATAGACGTCTCGTTACAACGCATAATCCTATCCTCAGATATAATGTAAATAAAAAACCGATTTTTTCAAAAGAAAATAAATCCGTAAGACATCGTTCCTTCCTATGCTGCTATCCTCGTCATAAGTAGGCGGGGACTCCTTCCTCTTCATGTACATGTAAGATGTAATTTTTTCAAGTGTACAAGTGTTATGTATATATGTACGTATATATGTGTATATACGTTATAAGCTATTATAACTTTCTTTTGTATGTAATACGTATGGTTTATAAGTTTTCTTTATTATAATTTTCTGATACATATGCAGAAATTGAATATTTTCGATGGCAGCGATCTCCATTTCGTTCATATTAAATTAAAATAATGGAAAATGAAAAAAAAGAAAAAAAAAAAAGAAACAGAAAACATGTAAAAATTGTCTGCTTTAAGCTGAGTTTTAAACACAATTAGTTGTTACGACTTCACATTTGGGTATCATATGCCAACAACAATAACAAAAGTAACAGCGGCAGCAGCAGCAGCAGCAGCAGCAGAAACAGCAGAAGCGGCAGCAGTACATTAAAGCATTTTTCCTCCACCTAACATCATGTTCATAAAATTACAATTTTCTTTCTTTTGTGTTATTTTACAGATCGTTTGTGTGGTAATATAATATCGAAAGAAAAGAAAAAAAAAGCAAAAAAAAAAACCTATGCACATGATGTGCACTCAGCACAGTGGAACAAAAACAACAAGTACAAAAACAACAGTAACAGCAACAGCAACAGTTAACAGCAACAACAATCAACAACATAAACAGCTCCTTTAAAAAAGTCTATAATCAATAAAACGAATATGTTGTTTGCTTTTTCACACACAACATCTCTTTGCCCTGTTCCGCTTGCCATGCCTCTTCAGCTTAATTCAACTCATCATGAGACTGAACTGACGGCTTGACGATAATGATGACGATGATGACGATGATGATGATGATGATGATGATTGTGTGGCCAGTCAGGTTGTGCATTTAAAAGCACTTGAACATACGAATTTGTTATTTAATTTTTTTATTATTATTATCATTATTATTATTGTTGTTGTTGTTGTTGTTGCTTTTGTTTTAGTATATAGTTCGTTTGTTGTACATTAAACAACCTACACGCCGATGTTGTTACGTTTGATGTTAAAAAGAAAATGGTTTATAATATTTATATTCAGGCAGAGCGGAGCGGGTTCGCTGTGAATTCTTTCCTTTGTTGTTTTTTTTTTTTTGAAAACTATTACTGCAAAAAAAAATATTGTTTTTAATTAAAATTTGTATCTTAAATGAATTTGATTTTTGTTTTTTTTTTTCCCCCGTTTTTTGCGTTACGCTCCATTATGATGAGATTGTAAGAGAACTAAACGCCGGTAACAAGAAATGGGCAGCAGCAACAGTAGCTGTAAATGTTCACGTTTGAGCAAATTTGATTTTATTTTTGTCGCCGTTGACTTAACGTGGTTGCTTTTGATGGTTGATTATTATGATTGTTGTTGTTGCTGTTGTTGCAGTTATTGTTGCACATATGTGTACTACTTAGTTGCACTTGCACTTTTTCATAGATGCAGTAAAACAATTTTTTATTATTATTTGTTTTTTTTTTTTTTTTAGTATTTTGTTTTTTTAAATCGCTTTGTTTTCTCAAGTTCGCATAGACCGACAGGCAGAAAAATAAAAAGTGCATACATATGAATGCAACTGCAACAAAAGGTGCATTAGACTTTCACTTGATCGATTTAATAAGTTTCATCGCAGACATGCAATGCTTTTTTTTTTTTTTTTTTTGCAATCATCGAACAATTAGCGTTCAAACTCATATAAGTTCATTTTTAGACATTTTTATAGTTACAGTGTGCAGATCTAAATAAACTGAGTTATGTCGCCGTCGTATCATAAATTTATGCCGAGAAAGGTATGCATATATTTGGCTGTCAGAGTCTTCTTCGCACACGCAAAACCGTAAACATAATCTCAACTTATCTTTTATTAAGTGAATTCTACCATGTACACGGGAGAATCATCCTTGATTAGTGAATTAGAAATAAAAGAATTTCAGAGCATTTATTATTATAAACTTAGCCAGAGAATAAATTCTAAGACTAAAGTCTTAAAGCACTAGCATCTAAGTCTTGCGGCTTTTATTAAAAACTCTACCGCACTTGAGATTTGAACCCACGACCATTGAGAGTTGCTAGTCGAGACTCTTGCCTACTCGTCCAGTCAGGCGGATTCAGATCATTTAATAAATATGAAATTGGAAAGATTTCAAAATTACATATGCGTGCTACTGTTACGTTTTCTGACTAACTTACTAGCCCTATCTCATTCATTAGGGTGAATATCATTTAATCATCTTAATATATAAATATATTCGCGATGAACTATCATGCAGTTTATGGCAGCTTTCTTAGTCGGGCGTACTTTACACTGCTTATTAGTTTCGTCAACTTGGTCTCTCCTCCTCTTCCTCATTCCTTTATTATTGTAAATCTTTTCACTGGTAGTTTGTTCACATTCCTTGCATAGTAAGTGTCTTTGTTATGTTAATTCCCTTCATATTTTATGTGTACGGGTGTTATTAACTTAATTAGGCACTTAAATACAAAAAAAAAAAGAAATGACGGTAAACCTGAACCATTAACCAATCAGCCCGAGTACCTTGTAGTATTTTCATACAAAAAAAAAAAAGAAAAAAGCTCTCATGCTTGACCTTCTACACTTAAAGATTCGTTTACTTTATTATCTTGTTTCACGTATTGTGTAAACAAGCACACATATAGATATAAAAATATGCGCTAAGGTGTTAATTATTCTAAAAAGCGTTTACGTTGATGTGTTTACAAAAGTCATGACCTGAGAATTATGCTTAAGATCAATTAACACAAATAGACTTTTGTTTACAACTCAAGTTTGTGTTGCTGTAGAATATGCCTTCTTTTTTTTTTTTTTTTTTAATAAATTTTCAAGGTAGAGGTCAGTTGAATGCAGCAAGGAATTTAAAATGATGAGTGGAATAAGAACTGCGAAGATTAAAAACTTTTGCTTATTCTTCTCTACAAGAGTTTATTTTCTCGCGGACAGTGTGGTGGGAGACCATGAGCGGATCCATTTCGAGATTTTTTATTGAACAATGTGGAGTCGATTTAATGCAATTTTTCAAGTGAAAAAAAACTAATCACAAGGAGGAGATGCTTAGATTTTAATTAGATTGAAAGTTTCTTTCTGAATTCTTGCAATGTGACTTTTTAGCAAGAAATCGAATCATTCGTATGGGGAATGGTGAAGAGCAATGATGGTACAATAATGAAGAGCAAGATAGAGAGAAGAAAATTGTAATCATATCGTGCAAAGCTGTTCGAGTACCTTTTTGGATAATTATATAAAATGCAAAGTCTTACGGAACAGATAAATGTCGGATTTCTGTCAATCATACCACGATAGTGTGACTAAGTCGAGTGACAAGAGAAGGCTTAGTTGAAGTCGAATGCCTTCATTTCCACAGGCAAATAGACGAACATTCATATGAGCTGGCAATTAACGTCGCTTATCGCGTACATATATACGGTGATTTGTATAAAAAAAAAAAACGACTCTGCTATTCTGTTTGAAAACCTTAACTGCATAATACATAAGCAGTTGAAAGCATAAAGACACCGATTTCACTATCAGACCTAGTTTAGTAATGGCATTGACTGACTTTTGAAGGCAATGTCTATAAATAAAACCTTTCCAATTGGCTTAATAGCATTATCTGAATGACTCCCTGAATTTTGTCGTCTCTCGTCTCCCTACACTCACATACGTAATTATTCCAATTTACCATCTAATGGCGAAACGAGTTAAAATCCCATTACCTGCAATATCATCGTCAATAAATGGAAGTAAGGTCTACAAGTTTATTTCACATACAAACTTTTACTTGTTTTTCACCTAAAAAATGATATAAAAAACAAAAACATACAAACACACATAACGAACGCAATATATTCACAAAGTAGCGTTCAAATACGGATATAACACTTTTCATTTTAAGCCAACAGGAAAACGTTTTATCGTTTTTTTTTTTTTTTTTTTTCTCTTATTATTATATTTTCTTTTTTACTAAAATATTAAATATAATTAAATTTGTTTTTCTTTTCTTACTTATCTTTTTCTAGCACTTCATAAACAAAACACACCACACACCAGTTATATGCTAACCAAAAGAAAGAGAGAGCCATCATCAAGCAAGTGTGGAAATGGAATACAACTCAGCAGGTATAATGAAAAGTTAAAAAAAAGAAAAAGAAAAACAACAACAAAGAAAAAAAAAGCTTTACAAAAAACACACAAAAAATTGGTCATCGAGTTAATGGCTTTAAAAGTGTCTAAGCTTCAATGCATCAATGACTGACCAAAGAAATGCAAGCGAACGTATAAACGCACACCCATGTATTAGACACGACATTGTGGAAAAACATTGAATAGAAAATACGAGATAAGAAAATATATATAAAATAAAATTTTTTATAGGCTAACCATAAAAACAAAACAGAACACGAAGAAACGCCTGGCAAACGGAAAGTTATTTTCACTTACCACACATGCGAATATGAAAACTTACACTTTTTGCATTTCCACTTGTATAACAGTTTCGTACAAAAAGTATGTGAATGTGTAAAAATATTAAAATTTGCTTTTTCTTCAATTTTTTTTATCGATATTTGGAAAAAAAAAAAAAAAATTGCAAATTACATACAAACTAAGGTACGAAGGTAAGATAGAGTCCGCCTTTATTGTTCAAAATTGTTCATACGTAGATTGCATCGCGATTATGTTTATCGCCTTGCATTTATGTTTTGTTTTTTTTTTTTTTTTTAATTTCACAATTAACATTTGTAACATCGGTTGAACAACTAGGAAGAGCTACAATGTTTGATTGTGTAACAGAAAGACGTAATTGGCAACAGATTTTACAAAAATTTCATTCTCTACATCATGCATGGATAAATCATTAAAATGACAAGTACACGACAAAAAGTTAAAAACATTATGGTCGGCCAAGGTCGACTATTATCTACCTTACGTCACTCTACTTAGTACAAATCTATTCTCAAAAATTATATCTACAACTACTGGCATTTTATGCATATACATGTATATGTAGCCGGTTGTTTTTCTTGATGATGACACTTAATGCAATCTGCCATGAGCTTGTTTCTATAAACAGCTCCCAAAATAAAATCTTTCAAAATTTTCACCATTTTTTTAACGTAAAGATGTTTAGTTTAAAGCAATAAATTACAGATAAAATTACTTTGAAAGTTTATACGACCAGCGTCTCAAGGGAAGTCCCCTATACGCGCAAGTTTGGAAAGGTTGCAGGTATAGATGAGTGGAAATGCGATTACTTTGAAAGTACAGTAAGCCCATCTTCCGCTAAGAGATAATATCAAGTTCAAAGATCATATTATATAATTTGAAAATATAACACTAGGAGCTTTATATATCATGATCCCAAGCGCAACACATCCGAAAAATCATACATTTTATATTTTCTAAATATATGCATAAGTGATTTTGACGGTAGAACGCACCTACAGCAAATGTAGTACAAATTTCTGCTAACTAATGCTTTAAAAACGATCACGTTGTAGGCTTCAGTCAATTTCATATTCCAGCCACATGAAATGTCCACTATTTTTCAAATATTATTCAGAAGCAAATCGGTAAATATCCCTGTATTATATGAGAGGACCGAACAACTTCAAAGGCTCGTACGAGTTCGCTCAATAAGGTCGTAGGACGACATATAAATATCGTCTCTGTTGACGAATACATGCACGAAATTATTGAGATGTGTGTTCTATACCACATATATATACATATATATGGCAGCATTATCGACAGACCCATTCGTTAGTCTGGTTAGTATCAACTTTCGAACGATGCATATCAAGATTTCATTAATTTCGTATGTTCGGCTTACAGATTAGTGATCTCAGCTTTGTATTTTTCAAAATAATGAATAGAAAGAGTTTTGTGTGTTGATTAAATATTACTTATATATTGTTGTCTATTCTAATCATTGCATGGCACTCAAAATATCAACTAATGTGGTTCGAGTTTACCAAACTTATTTTACTTGTAAAAGATTTTAGCAATTGCCACCTGCTTCCATGGTTGGCCTTCACAGGATCCCCTATATATAGTGCGGTCTAAGCAATACATTTATGTGATATATATTCCCTATGGTTGTTGATTTACTAAGGACAGACTCTTATCATAACATATTAAGAAAGCGCATATAGCGCTTTATTTTCCATTAGAACCATTTTATGGGTTTCGATTATAAAAACAGACCTACGTTGTCAGAATATCTCAACAATTTCGGCCTTTAGGTTCAACATGAAAATGCATGGACAGCTAGACAGACAAGTTTAGATCGATTTAGGAAGTGATTCAGAAAGTGATCCTCAATTGATCGGTATAATGAAAAATGGGTCTGTCTCAATTCCCTTTGGATGTTACATACTCCTGCGTAGACTTAATACAGGCTCTGCTATAAGCCCTAAGTATTGCAATGCAATTATCTTTTCTGATGGCAATGAAGGTCTTTTAAAACATATTAAAAATCTAGGGTAGTCTTTATGTCTCAAACGTAATTACTAGAATTTTCAAATCCGTTAACAATGTTCCTTAAAAAAATAAATAAATTTAAGATTGAACTTTACTAAGAAGTCAGTTATGAAATGTGCGAAAAGCAAGCTATGTACATACTTAGTAAATAGAAATTTTAGAAATTATCTTTCTAACTACAGCCCAGGGCTTAAAAAAATAAACGGACACACTAAAGAAAATGGTTTTCGAAGTGCAGGTAATAAAACGAACGTGCTTCAAATCGTAATTGACTTATTTATAAAATAAAAGAAAAACGCACGAGCTAACGGCCAAATGGTACTAGCGTTTGAAACGCATTAAATGCTTGTTACGGTAGCTTTTCTTGCATATGTACATTTCCGATTAGGCCATCAATCAATCGTGTATCTGCAAACTGTGCTCTTCGCGCAAAGACCTTAGTCTTAGTGTGTTGCAAAAAACGTAGCCAAAAAAAAAAAAAAAATGCAAGCTTAGCACACACATCGATTTCACCTACGACGTATTTATGTTGAATGCTTTGCTTTTTCAATTTTGACATTGTCGCGTCTCAAGTTAGGAGAAGAATTTACAAAAAAAAAAAAAAAAAAAAAAATTAAAATAAATAAACACAAACGCGCAGCACAACTTAAAAAAAAATGTTGCCAGAAACGCACCCAGTTTTGAGGTTTCGCGCTTTCAATTTCGTATATGTGTCTATTTCTTTTTGAACAATTTTCCATTTTTAACTAGGTGCGTAAAGCATTAACAGTTTCGTTCGTTCATATTGAATTACCATAAAACAGAGTCAGCCAAACCGTAGGTAGGCACGTTTAAAGAGGAAAGAAGAATATTGATGATCGTGATCGTGATCGTGATTATGATGATGATGGTCGAAAGTAATTTTTCAATTTCTGCATTTAAGAAATTCTTTTGCATCTACGTTTACCGAGCTTATGCAACGAGATTGCGTCTCAATATCCAGATCCATTATCTTATGATTTTCTTATCTATACAGTGTTACAGAAGTTTAGTGTCCTTGTGTAAACATTTACTTGTCTTTAATTTAGCATTGTTTGCAGTCTTTAACCCTTTGCACTCCTAACTTTTTTTTTTTGTTTCTTCTTACCAACCTATCATCTCTTTAATTAATAATAATCATAATTAAGATAATGTTGACTTTAAATCGATATAGGAGTTGGTGTAAGAAATATAATGTCCATCCGTAGTCGACATACGAGTGTAAAGGGTTAATCTATTAATTTGATCTATATCCACATAGCCAGACTAATGCAAGGAAGTCTTCGTAAAATCATTTCCATTCAATTGGTGTAATGATATATGAACAAGAAGAAATGCTGGCGCTTTGTAAAGAGCTACCTGCAAATGCTACACGCTTTCTGGGTAGAATCAGCTGCTTTAAGTATATTATTAAATGAACAAAGTGATGAAAATTGCTTAGCACCTACGAACTCTTACGAACTCTTATCAAATAGCAGAAATAGCTGAGAAGCAATGCGATATGGTTTCGCACATTTTCATGCACACGTGAATATCAAGAAACTCTTATCTTAATCTCGGGCTAGGCAAACCAAAATTGTCCGACGGTTTGTAGGAATTAAAGAACTCCTCAGACACTACATGTCTACTTAGTATGTTGTTAAAAATTACACTTAGTATGTTATATAATATATGTTGTGACCTATCAGTAGTCACAAGAGATATAAACATATTTTCTTTTTTACTTTGTATCAGTTTTGATAATCCGAAGGAAAAGTCACACACACAATACAACACTCCAGTATCCATTTTGTTATAATACAAGGCTGCAAAAAAATGCTTTATAACTTGTGACCTCTCAGTAATGTTGTTCAGAGTACGATTATAAAGTAGGGCTTGGATTCGTTCCGAATTTCGACTTCCTAAGGCCTATACATTTTCCTTATATAGTATATAAATCGAAATGTTCGTTTGTTTAGAGTTTTAAATCCCCTAAAAGCTCTTGAGCGATTCCCTTGACATTTTCACACAACATTCCATTCCAATAAAGGTGAGTTTTTCATATGCAGTCCATCTCAAAATTATAGCGCATCTCTCATTTTTTGTATTTTTTTAGTAACAGGCAGGCAAAGCCGATCTTTGAAACGCTTCCATTTACATTCGATTTTCTTTTCTTCGTTCTACGCTCTCTATGGGCTGAGCGGCAGGAAGGTGTGGCTCTATAAAATAGTTCGATATAAAAATAAAAAAAACCTTATTAGACAGTAGAAGATACACTCATGTCTTCACTCTCTAATCAGCGTTCGTTTAACCAAAGGTTTGAGTAATCACTCGAGTTTTAGATGATTTTACAATGGAATGGAATTTTATGCTTTCATTTGTGCTTTAATTATATATATTTAATCAAACTTTCTCCGTTTCTTTACGTATTACTATTTCGGAACAACTGACTTATGCATTTTACCAGGGAGACAACACATACTTTTTTTTCTTTTCTTTTCTTTTCTTTTCGTTTTTTTTTCTTTTTTTAAGTAACTTGTTATGGCAGTATTTATGGTAAACGGGATACAGAAAATGTTTGGTGTAATGTCTTAAAAACTCTTAAAAACTTGAGTTAACGTTAGTTCAGCTAATATTAAAAATTTAATACTTTATAAGCAAACAAAAATTACAAAAACAACATTAACAACAACATTAACAACAACAACAGTAAAAATATATAAAAAGTGCATATTTAACTATTACTAGACAACTTGAGCTTATTTATGGTTAACAAGAGATGGATTTTGAAGGCAAGTTGGTTACGCGTACCCGAGGACCAAGTTATAAAGAAAGTGTGCATTTTGTGCGTGCGTCTTATAAAGCGCAAGTTTTTGTTTGCGAGCGAGAGCCACATAATGATTAAGGTGCCAAACAATTGCGACAAAATTTTGTGTTTACACAAGCTGTTAGCAACAACGTAAACAGTAGAAAAATTTGTTCAAAACCTTATCTCTATTTATGCCCAACACTGAACAATGCAGATATACTCATTTTATCGTAATGGTTGTGACAATCAAAAGAAAGTATCAGAGGTTCTCTAAAATATATATATCATTAACTATGTCCGTCTATTCGTATGCTTGTTCGAATTAGTGGGTGTTGTTGACGCTCTTGTGTTCACAAAAATCAAAAGATATAGGTTTTCAATTCGCCAGAAACCCTGGAAGTTTGTGCACACTACTAAGCACTGCAAGTGTGCCACTTTTCACTACCACACCATATTCATATAAGAACTTTTCAAAGTGAGGCGCTTTATGAGAAGTGGTTGAAAAGTGGTCCGATTCGGATCGTGTTCATTCTTGGGCTACAACACGCCAGTTTACCAAATGTCATCAAATTATCTTAAAAATTAATGAGACGAATAGACGGACCAACAATTAAGCAGAAAGTGATACGGAATCGGTCGGTGAAATAAACATTGGGTATATTATAAATTCTTCTGCGCAAGCAATCAAAGTTGAATCGAAGTTTTTGTAATCAATTTTTGTGATC
Source organism: Glossina fuscipes (assembly GCF_014805625.2). Taxonomy (NCBI): domain Eukaryota; kingdom Metazoa; phylum Arthropoda; class Insecta; order Diptera; family Glossinidae; genus Glossina; species Glossina fuscipes. Next base: position 13,964,139 of record NW_023998416.1, read on the forward strand.
AATTCCCGTAGGCGCTCTCTGCTAATCGTGTAAATTTTCATAGAAATAAGCCAAAATTTTCTAATAACATATTTTCCGTAATTTCTGAGTGTAGCATTAAGTAGTAGCGAAAAAGTGTGCGGCGGTTTTTTAATATTTTTTTTTTTAATGCGTTCGATCAGTTGAGGAATGTGCCTTAATCGCGTAACATGCCGACTGCCAGATAGAAGAGGAAAGAGAAAGAAATAGTGAGGTGTGGGCTGCAACCCACTAATGTACCCAATCGATAGATGTTATGCCTTTACCGACAGAGCACTCGCTATAGCTGCGACGGAAGTAAATTCTACTGTACTTGGGACTTGAACACGCGAACACTGACTTGGTAGGCGCAAATCTTACCTATACGGCTACTCAGGCGTATAAATTAAAATTGCCGGGCCATTACAAAAAATATTAAGAGTTACTTTGTCCAACATATTGTCCACCAATAACCATTATTTCTGTCATCTGTTTTTCAGACTATGGGTCAGAGGCGAAACGCGCAGGTCTTTTGAGCCTATTGCTAAAAGAACCCAAATTGAGTGTCGTCATAAGAATGGATACACCATTCGAAAAAAGCAAAAAGTTATCTATTGCAAGCTGTGGTAGTTGGAAGGTATAATGCCTGCTGATAACAGCGTGGAGGGTGGTACATTCCAAATTAGAATTGCAAGCAGTTCCTGAGCGAGTTTTGCTCTGCGGAAACAAATTTCTTCGTCCTGAAGATTCACGAAATCATGATTTGCATTCGTATCAGTTATTGTTGCTAACTTTTCCTAGTGATGGTTCCCTTTCGGTGGAACAAACCTTAACACATCTACCACCTAGCATCAATGCCGTCCCCCTTTCCTCCAACCAATACTCTCGGTGATATTCAGTTTCATTGTCTATATTAATGGTTCTCCTAATCTGTATTAAGGGTTTTAGAGCTTCGGATATTATAACGCATCAACCTTAGCTCACCCGTAAGTAGCAGTATTTTTCACATTGATCAGAAGAGCAGTAAGCTTTCTTACACAAAACTACAACTATCCGAAGCTCCAAAAAACTATGTTGTCCTATGTATGTCGGTGTGCTAATTTATACAGTTGCGTGTAACTTAAAAGAATAAGTCACGGTTGTACTCGATATCCTGTAGTGCTAATTATACTCTCCCTTGAAAAAGGTCAGCAGTCATAGTCACACACGAAATATTAAAAATATTACGAACGGAATTCTTTGTTTGTTCTTCACAGTGTATTCTTCGTTGCTGGTCATGGATTAGGATTGAAAGTGGGTGCGATGTTATGACACATGCGTTCACTAGAAGCGAAAGCTACACGCAGCAAAGTACAGCATCGACTTGGAATTTAATATAAATATCTCCAAGGTGGGAGTGGGTATCAAAGATTCGCCCAAAAACAAGTTTATTCATTTGTGTCTTCATTTTTGTTGTTGTGACAGGTAGTATCTCTTTGTTTCTGTTTTTTTTTTTTTTTTTTTTTTTGGTCGAAGCATTATTAGAGGCGTCATTTGCATACAAACTACATTTGTACTGTACACGTGTGGTTTAGCTACATTGATAGATATTTGTTTTGACAAATGTATATAAATGTGTAAAATATATATATATATATGTATATATATATGTACACTGTTCTTTCGAGCCAGCTTTAAGTTATGAATTATGTGATGTGCCGTGTATAGATGTGTGCAGTGAATTTTAAACAAATTTCAATTGAAGCCCTATGCGTGTAAGCATGTCGGCCAAGCCAACCAACCAAACAACCAACCAGTCAACCAGCTATTCAACAATAACTGACAGCAGTATTAGTGTCGTTCACCTAATACGGCGACAGGTACATATAAACCAGGTTATTTACTTAAAAAGAGAGAGAAAAAAAAAAATATAAAAAAACAAAAAACACTTGAAAAATGTTAACAAACAATTGAAATTGATTTCACTAATAAACTTTTCATGGAGTACATACACTCAACACTGAAAACAATTATTAATCATATTTAATTTCATTGCATTGCATTGCATTGCATTGCATTGCATTGCATGCGTTCACATCACTTTTTAGTCGCACACATGCATGCAACACATCTTTCAAGATTACTTTATATATCTATTAAAATTGACATTTTATTTTTCGTTAACGCAAAAATAAATTTTTTGTCTTTGTTTTTTTGTTTTCTATTATTGGCATTATAATGCACAGTAATTAGCTAATGAGATATAAGAAGCTTGCTATAAGCTATATATGCATAGCATGTAAACAGCCACTCATTGGTATATTGGCTTTAAAGTCAGTATCTTCTAAAATACTTACATATATTGGGATATATGTCTTTAAAAAGGAGGTGTGCCTTTCATCTTAAAGGCAAAGATGTGCAATTATTGCTCATATTTGAAGTAATGATTGTTTTTCGTTTTTTTTTTTTCATTATTATTAACTAAGAACACACCTTAATTTTTCAATAAAAAAAAGAAAAAAAAAAAATGGAAGGGCTTCTATTGCTTTCCTCAAGGCAATCAATACAAAAGGCAAGTTTTCATAGATATGGAAAGAACGATTAAACATATTTTCAATGCGTTATTAAAATAACTGAAAAGATCAGCATATAAATAATTAGGCAAACACTTCAGAATCATTTTAAATTAAAATAATTAGCAAAGCGCTTTTTTTTCTTTAAGGTTTCGTGTTTGTTTTCTAAGATATTCTCAAATAAATTAACAAGTAATTAGATTCAACTTCAGCGATAGTATTACAAAAATTGCTTATATAACACAAACAAAACAACTCATTCATAGATTCGTTTCGTTGTTTGCTAGCAACCGCTACCGTCACATGTGATGCATCCGTTTCTTACTACAGCGAGACGTCGCATGAATGCATCAGTTTAAATGAACATTTTTTATCCCTTTTGCATTATTATTAACGTTACATAATTAAATTGGCCAGGGAAATATATTCCAAAACTAGGGTCTTAAAGCGCTACCATCTAAGGCTATCGACTTTATTCCTGTTGTAGACTGCTCTAAATACATTTACGTAATGTCTATCCCAATTGATGTCACTTAACCATGAAAAAAATCTTGGGCTCTTACGAGCCCATGGTAGCACATGAGTTAAGCATGTGCCACAAAGCACTTCCTTGAAATTGCTATTATCTGCGCTAAGCATTCATTCACAATTGCAGTGACTTTGTATTGAGAATCGATCAACTATTCAGTTAAAATATATTTTTCAGTACATCTTCGCTTAGCGTTTATTGTTGCCGTCAATTACACTTAATCCACAAATTCGACGTGTTATTCTCTTATTATTAGTTTACCGATCTGAAAGGTGTTCGCATAACAGTTCAAATTACCGACCCAATAACATTTGTTAAATTCAAGTACAATTAGTTGTTATTACTGTATATACAGTTACGCTTGTGCACATCCTTTACGTATACATATGCATATAGACAAAGCTTTGCTTGTATTTTCTTGTCGTGTGAACAATCACTTAGGAATTATTCCTGATAATCACAAGGAAATGCGGAAAGAGAGAAGAAGGTGGAGTCGGAGTCTAGTGGGTGCGTGCACAAATCGATAAAAGTTACGTCTTTACCGACTCGACACTCAGTATAGCTGCGAACTCAAGCGTGGTCTAACGGCACTTCAATTTGGGCACGTGAACACCGACTTGGTCACGGCTCTTATCTGCTCGTTCTATCCATTTCGTTGTATATAGTTCCTGAAAGGGCTTATGAACTCACTTCCTGTTCTCATCAAATGCGGATAATGTACAGAATTCTTTTTGCATCCCAACACATCGTTAGCATAAATTTCTTTTTAAAGGTTGACAGTCCACAGGGCGTACAGCGAAAAGCTTCAATTTGTTTTGAACCCGATGTAACCGTTCTTGACAGGTTTTGACGAGAGCGCTGTCCTTGGGTCAACAGATCGTTCATACGTAGTTCTTTTATTAAAATCTTGTTTGTTGATCCCATTCGTCTGTGCTCTTATTAATATTCACCGAGAGGTTTTGACGAGAGCGCTGTCCTTGGGTCAAGAGATCGTTCATACGTAGTTCTTTTATTAAAATCTTGTTTGTTGATCCCATTCGTCTGTGTTCTTATTAATATTCACCGAAATTTTATTCGTGGATATTGCAAATCAAGTCCTCAATAGCTAATTAATAATCAATAGCACTCATCATGAATGTCTCTATTGCCGCGACTCAATAGAATCACCGTTAGTCTAGAAAAGAGAAAAACAGTAAAAGAATTAAATTTTCATTCTCTGCAGTAGGCAGTGGCTGCGGTTGATTTTTTCTATTTTCAAAATGAAAGTCTTTGTCGTATAGGCGTGTCCTTGGAAAAATTTAAGTCACTTCTAAATTCTTTTGCAAATTTGTAGGCGATATGTTCACTTTCGATAACAAATATTGCACAGTTGCGCAGACAGACAGATGGATAGATATTACTGCGAAGATTGAAGTCGATAGTTTCATTTTGGGGGCCAGGACAATGTTTTTCAACAGACATTACATAGACAGACAGGCGGCCGGACGTAAATGCTTAAATCGATTCGAAATTTGATGCTGATCAAGAATATATATATACTCTGTGGGGTCTCTGATGCTTTTTTCTGGGCGTTGCAAACATTTTGACAAAATGAATATACATATATATCATCCTTGGGTGATGGGTTTAAGAAGCAGATTCACATTAGCAGCTTTACCTTGCTAGAGAAGGGTAAAGTAGGTTTATTTTAGGCATCCGGTTATTGTCAATAGCATTCGTCGTGGGGCCAAAACACGTCGGTATACCAGAATTTCATCAAAGTGTCTCAAAAATTGACACGTGTTGGCTGAATAGAAGAACACGAGATGGACAAACGGATAGTCAGCCCTAAATCGATTAAAAATGCGATTCTGAATGTAAATCTGAATCGATCCTTACTAATGCACTCTTGTAGGACAAGTGATCTAGAGTATCAGAACTAAATTCAATGCTTTCTCGCCAAATTACTGGACAGACTAAGTAACCAGATAAATGCTTCGACAATATCTCTTCATAATACATCCAATGAAATAAGAAGATTAAAAAGGTATTACATAATGGAGCTACCATTTACAAATTAAATTATTTCGCCCCTCATTTCAATGAATCTCTTAAATGTGTGTAGCATTTATGTATTTAAACATTAAATATTTTTCTTTCTTGTCATGTTATTCCCATTAGAAGCCAATGACTTTTATCATTTAAAAAACTTTGCTTTATTAGTTATTTTATTGTTATGTACATATATATATATAAATACTTTACTCTGTAAAATTTTTTGGCAAATACACAAATCAAAAGTGCTTTATGTAACCTTGGCCCAGATTTTGAACAAAGGAACAAATTTACAAATGCTACTTGTGTTAAGGATTATCTTAGCTGCGCAAACTTTTGATAAGCAGCACAAATTTGCATTCGATAGTTCATTACAATGCTAGCTAATATATTGCATAGACAATATATTTGGTGTACAAATAAGTTCTCTGTGTAGTGAATCGTTGCTTTGCAAAACATACCCAACGCATTTGAGTATAGATTACTTTGACATTGGTGTTGGTTGAATGTAAACTTCAGCTGTCGTTGAATGTCTATCAAAGAAGATAGAGTTGGACGTCATCAGCATTAGCAATGCCGCATCTTATTCCGCTTTAAACTGATGAGAAATGTAACTGAAGGCACTGAAACGATTCAGTTGACATGGGGTAAGTTTTCAAAGTGTTCGAAGGCGATTGACGCTCAGTCATGAAGACGATCAATACTCTGCAGTTTCGTGAAAGGTGTTGGACGACGAAATTAACGGTTTTCTAGACGAGAATCCAATGCAAGCACAAAACTGCGGCACGATTAGGAATAACTCAAAAAGCAAAATCAATTCGATTGCATATAATGGGAAAAATATAGAAGGGAGATGACAAAGGATGACAAAAATCGTAGAATTAACAAGTGCTTACAATTCACTAGAAAAGAAGGGAATGAAGAAATTATTACGGGCGATGGAAAATGAAGAACAGCACAGTTTGTTCCAGGACAGACACCCAGTCTCGTTCAAAGCCGTATATTCATGTCCAGAATGTGTTGCTCTGCATTTGGTGAAGAAGAAAGAAGGAGGCATCTAGTAGGAACTTCGAAAGCCCGGTGAAAATGCTACGCATGAATAGATAAGCGATAAGCGATGTGCTTAGGGGCAAACGTAGTTGAAAAATGATTTTGCTGTATGGCATCGCCAAGTCCACATGCAACAAAAACAACAAAGGAAGTGAACTTCTACTTCGGCTGGGAACTTCTGTCGCATGCAGCGTAAGCTAAATAATCTCCAGGCCTAGCTCTTTCTGGTTGCCGCCTGTTCAGATCGATGCACCAGTATTTAGCAGATTAGCGGTTCACAAAAGTTCAAAATATAAGTAAATGCTTCACCATCACTATTTCGACTCGAGGCTGGCGAGTTTCTACCACAAGGCCACCTGCTAAGCTACCCGATAAATGGTTAAAGACCACAGATAGTGACAGTGAATACTTCAATTATAAAATTTTATTATAAACACGATTTAATTAAACTTGAATCGTCAGCAAAAAATACGGAAAACCTATTTCTATATATGTAACATCACATTGTGTAGACCCTTATAGGTTTACGGGGGTAAATGTAATTTCACAAGAGTGTTAAGCAAACATTTTGACGGGGCATTTGTTCTTCAAGGCAAATTTTTGAGGTCGCACTTGTAATTAAAGCAGAGGCTAACCAACAATTAGAAAAATGTTTTTAACTCGATTCCGCTATTCGCAGTCTTTATGAGAAAAGAAAAAAAGCATACTTTGTGGGGGTCTTTGACGCACATATTTTAATTTTAATATGATGCAAACATCTGACGAATAAGTTCCCTGCGATGATTATAAGAAGCAGAAATCTAAATGTATGTAAATGAATGGAACTGAATAGTGTTTAATATGTAAACGAAGTTAGTTGTGGCGCCTGCGTGATAACTCCAACTTTCACATTAATAGTGAGCGAAGCATGCACGAGACACATACATAACATTATTCTCACACTTTGTTGTGCTTGATAATAAAACGTCAGAAGATACATGAAAGAAAAAAAACCAAAAATGGGGAGAGAGGGAGAAAAGAAAATATATATAAACATGCTACTGTTGGAAAAAATTCAATCAAAACAAAACACAAAATACAAGTGAAGAACATACACATGTTAATACATCATAAAAATAAAATGAATAAAATTGTAGAGCAAAAAATATAATAAAATAGTGCAACTAAACGCCTGAGTGCTTGACTATGCATTAATACATATACTTATATAAATTTGTAATCTTTTTAATCGTTTTTATTATCATTATTACTGTTGTTCTTCTTGTTGTTTTTGTTGTTTTTGTTGTTGAATTGATTGTAAGTAATTATGAACACAGAACACAATATGATATTAAAAAAAAAAAAAAAAAAAAATTAAAAATTTTACTATTATTCTTAATATATCGTGTACACGATTTTCTTTATGTTTAACATACTTGTATGCTGGTTGTTAATGTTGGACTAGATATTACAGGTAACGCAAGAAAACTTACAGGCACCTATACACATGTAGCAGAGAGATTTATAATATTGAATATATTTATAATATTTTATAGATTTCTTTTAAGTGCAATCAAGAGAGCAAAAGATACTGAGAGGGAAAGCACACACATTAGAAGTAGCCCCAAAGCTTGGGCAATACGTTATGTATAAATATGTAGATATATAAGTGCAACAACTGTAACTAATGCAACAACACTTTACTATATCTACATATATATATATATATATATATATGAAACAATCACGTCGAATAAGATATAGCATGCAAAATAAAGGCGTTGTCCCGCTATACGGCAAATTAGAACTTGTTGGCGAGAGAGGAGGCAATCTGCGCATTAGGCAGAAAGACAAGCAAGGCAGACAAACAAGCAACAAGTGCAATGGCATAGTAATCTACTTGACCATTTGACCATAAAATCAGTTATAACGATCAACGTATTTGTTGTATTTGATCTTCTTGTAACACACACAACACATATAACAAAAGCACACACATAGTATTGATAGTCAGTTGTACGTTTATTTTGAGTTTTATTTATAGTTTTTGTTTTCTTTACGTTTTTGTTTTTTTTGTAAAGAGAATTAAAAAGCTACAGCTTGCAAAGCTCATCAAACAAGCACGTACACACACATGCATATGAGAATATTATCATTTGTAAACGTTAAGGCAATATGTATAGTAAATGTATAGTAAAAGTTTTTTATTAAAAAACATTTTTTTTTTTTTTTATATTTGTTTCATGCTCTACACATGGCTTTGGGTTTTTGTTTTTTTTTTAAATACAATCTCTATACCACTGGCTATGCCAAACCCAATCATAATTGCAGCGGTAAAGAAATTGTTAACGACAACGACAATACACTCTACATGGCAAGCAATTTGCTGCACCTGCTCTTTTAACAACTTAACCGAAAATGATACGGTAAACCGTAGACAAAATAATTCTAAAATAAGAGTTTCTCATATCAAAACATATATTCATTGATTATCGCTTAACTCAACTCTGCAGCCTTGTTTGTTACACTTAACATCATTATGGCAGTAGCTGGACACTTGCACCCAAGCAATTGACCGCTATTCAGTAACAGCGAGCACAATAACAAAACTTTTTTTTTCATTCATTGAAATAGTTTTGATACAAAATTTTCATAAGCGCTTTACATAAAAACGGTAGAAATCCAATTAATTTTCAAAGCAATTTTTGATATATGCTCTACCATATTAAATCGTTTGGAAAGTTGCGCAAATGTCTTAAGCAAAAACAAAAAAAAAAAAAATAATAATAATAATAATCAAGAGTATACTTAAATATTAAAATTAATTGTTGACAGAATCAGAGCGATTTTTAGGCATTTCTTAGAGAAATTTCGCGCCCTTAGTACAAGACTTTTCAAATTGAAAATATTTTAAATTTTAGAATTCGTTTGTTTCGTTCTAGCCTGGCTTGGCATGGACCTGTGGCACTCATCTAAGAAACTTATGCAAGGTTTCTACATGTTGCAAGAACGAGTTAGAGAAGCAGTTATTTTAAGGCCTTCAATAGAGCCCAACTCTAACTTTGTTTTTCTTTTCTTAATGACCAATCACGCAGAGAATGCCACCCGTTCGTACAGTTATCGAAGACATGTGGGGAAAGAGATGGGCAGATACCGCATGCCAGTGATTATTGACAAACACAGTGTATCGTCTTCTTACCAAAACGATTCAATCTCGCTCATAAATTTTTACATCTGGGATTTTCAATATAAGCCCTGTTCGTAATCTCAGCCAGTATAAAGCAAAATGTTGTCCACAAATGTACAATTAGTTTAGTATAATTTCGTTGTTAGAGAAAGCATCCTTGCGTTGAGATGTGTACCCGTTGCCAGAAGTTCAAGCCGCAAAGAAAAAACGTACAACTTGCGAAGTGCTTGCCCTCCACCTGTCGTATTACCGTAATATTTACATATCTTGTACATCAAAACCTCTCTGTCCTCCAAAAGTTCTTCCAAACTTCGAATTGTTCACTTGGCGCCTTTCTCTGCTTCATCTCTCCCAAAAGTAGCTACTAACGGCTATATTGAATATTAGATATATTAGTTATCTTCAAAGCTTTATGGTATTGGAAAGGTTTAACAGCAGCATGACCATAAGTATTAGGTTAACGCGTTCTTGATAGCAATAGTATTAGCTCTCGCTTTCATTTGTTAGGAAGAGAATGTAAGAGCAATTGCATGAATGTATAAATGGCATACAAAAAAATATACAGTTATGTGTGAACAGATGTAAGCGCGTGCTCATAGCCCATAGCAGAAACGCTGCAGTTGAGGTGAAAGAGTTAATAAATCCTATGGCGATTTAAAAAATTGTTCTCTTCAAGTCCTTGGGCCATTATGGTATTTTACACCTGGAATTTTTTCGTATTCTAAGAAAATGTACTTTTCTCTGATCTTTATAATTATGGCACGTTAGTGGTAAATTTTTAAATAATTATAATTAAAATGTCTTTCAAAAGACTTGAAATCTTTCTTCATGTATAACACACGCAAACATACCTGCATAACAGCATTTTGGTGCAGTTGTTGTCGTTCTTGTTTCTACAGTGTGACCTTAATCGATATTTTCCATCATCCAGCAAACACTATTCGGCCGACTATGTATGTCGTATACGCAAGCGTAAATTAAATTCTAACTATACGTCTAACAACTTACTGGACTTGCTACACTGTTGTAATATGCTCGTAATTCAAGCGCTTAAATGAAATAAAAATGAATGAAAAAGTGAAAAATAGAAAAGAAAATTGGAAAATTGACAAAAATGAACATACACAACTGCATTAACTAGAAAGAAACAAGAAGAAACAAGAAGCAACAAGCAAGAAGAAGAAGAAAATATCTTAAAATTGTGATTAATCATTTTTTAGTATTTACTTGAATTAGAGGTAAAGAGATACAATGCGCATTTTTGTGTTCTTCATCGGCATTCAAACACTTTATTAAGCAGTTTATAGCAAATGTGTAGTTGTAACCGTAGAGTTGTTACTTTATTTGTTTTCATTGTTTTGTCTCTTTGTTGTTATTGTTGTTGTTGTTGTTTGTTACCAAAGTTGTAGTTTAATGGTAAACCAAGTCGGCATTAAGCTTAAGATTAATGATGAATTTCCCTGAACTTATATACAAGCGCACATAAACAGAGATACACTCATTCACCAAAGGGCGAAAGCATACTTTAAAGAGAAAAACAAAAATATTACGATGATGACTTTAACATAAGTTGTGCTTTTTTTCCCTCTAATGTCTCGCTTGAAAACATTACTAAAGAAGACATTAATTTCACAGCAAACTTTTGTACGTGGAAACAGTTAAGTCATTTAGCTATCTAGCTAGCTAGCTAGCTAGTCAGTAGTGACCCATATGTGTATACTTAAAATGTACTTTTGTTTAATGACCCTGTGACTTACTCTCATATAAAATGCAATCAAGTACAAAAGTCTTTATATATTTATTTTTTTTAATTTTTTTTCTTCTCTCTTTGTTTTCTATGTTATTACTATTATTACGACTTTTTAATTACAGAACTCGTATATATTCATTCTGCTCTAATTTCATCTTAAAATCTTTCTAAATAGAATTGTTGAAAAGTTTAATAAGTAACTTTCCGTGGCATCAGTTGTTTAAATAGAAAATGAAATTTTAAATATAACTAAATTCTTATAGTACCCTACACCATTTGCGGTGCGAAGCTATATTGAATTTGTTCGATTGGATGCAATGCTCGAAAGGATTTGAAATAGACCCTTCCCACGTAAAATTATCCGTCCATCTGTCCATCTGTCCGTGTTTTCTGTTGATTTCAAACTGCGGGTCGCAATTTTCGAGACATTTTGACGAAATTTCCTACATCGACATATTTTGGTGCAAAGACGAAAATGGTTCAGATCGAACCACTTCCAATTGGAGGCCTCTTTTTTTTTGGCAAGTTTCTATACGAGCAACTGTATTAAGTGAAGTGATGTAGAGTATTTAATAATGGACCGCCTTCCCCTATAACGAATTTATTTGCTTATGCCCATTTATATGCATTCAACGGGAGTCCCATGAGTCCGCGAAGTATCGCATCAATATTTAAGAAACAAGTCCACTTCAGTCCCGTTCTTACTTTGGAGCCGCACCAATACGCACGAACTGGGAAACGATTCATTTTTGGTTTGGTTTAAAAGCTACCACAATAGCCAGTCTTTGAACCATGCTCTGCTTCTACATTTCTTATAGGTCTTACAGGTTATTCGCTTATTGGTTATTATTGTGTGTGTTAATGTATTCTCTCCGCAATTTTCGAGAACTTATAGACGTAGGTTATTTGACTATTGGCGCATGTACGCTATAAGTTTTAGCTGCTTACTAATTGTCTTTCCGTACGTTAACGCGAAATAACGGCAATAATTTTCCAAGCAAGAGTAGAAAGTGCATCTAAACCTTCAATCAATACCATACTAGGAAGAAAAGCTGTAAGCAAAATGATAATCATAATCAAAACACAACAACACATATTGCAATTAAAACATATCATAGTTAATACCGTGACGCGAACGGGTATAACAGAAGTGACTGCAACACATACATACACATATCACACTCATCAACTTCAAGCTAATCATCCATAAAAATTTGTCCGCGTCCATCAACAATGCCGTTGAGATATTCATCTCGAAAAGTAAAATTGGAATAATTTTCGCAACATATAACAAGCTATGGACAAACATCACTGAAGTCAACATATGGACAGTTAAAGTTCAAAAAGGTAGCGATTGTTTTTTTCGAAAAACGGAAAAGCTGGAAAGATGGCCATGTTTTATGATAGCCATGGAGTTATTTTAATCGTCTATCTTGGAAAAGGCAAAACCATTGCAGAAGAATACTATGCGTTATTAGTTCACAAGCTGAAGGCGGAAATTTGTGGAAAAACTGCTTGACCACACAACCTGCTCATCAGATGAACGTCAAGCGAAATGTTCTCCTTTCCTAAGCTAAAAGAAGGATAAAGATTTTCGTTAAATCATCTTCGTTGACTACTATTATATTTTGTAGAGAAATACTCAAAGTATTGTGTTGAGGGCTTAAGTGAATGGGAGCATCGAAGGAGCAAATGGTGTACAGGCTTAGGAGGAGACTGTACAGAGAAATAAATATAACTGTAAGCAAAAACATCTTTATTTTTCTTAGGTCGGAAATTTCCCAGCCAATCCTATGTTATATACATAAACAAATTTGATCTGTTTCTTCAACTTTATTTAAAAGATACTCGTCCAAAAAGGTTAGTAATCAAATACACCTTGCATAATTATCTATGGTCTTCTGAACGAGGAGGATAATGCGAAGGATCAGATGGGTAGAAAACGCGGGATGCGGGTTGCATTAAAACCTCACAGCTTAAGTTAAAAATTATTTCCTCATTTCCTTGCTTGTTGCTCGTAAGCAACTGATACTTGCATCGTTCAAACATCAATGTCTAAGTTATCTATCTATACCTGAAACTAAACGCATCGACTAGAAAAAAATTTTTTACACTCCTTATAAATATGTGTACATATATAAAAATATATATATATATATGTGAACCTCTTGTATATATTTATAAACAACCCTCATATAGATATTTAGAAAACAACACTTTTGGATGAAAGAAATTGCGAAATGAACATAAATGCAGTCAAATAAATCAAAAAAGCATGTTTTTGTAATCACGCATAGCAAAATTTACTTAACTAAAGATATATTCCGTCTTGATAATTAATATTTTACGCTATATGCGTAAAATGTGAAAGTGATTAATTTTTATATTTATCGTTTATTTTTACGTTAATTTATTTACTTTTTATTCTTTTACTTCAAAAAGTGATTGAAAATTACAATTAAAATGAACTATGAAATTGAAAATAGAGAGAAAATTCAATTTCAACTCAGTTGCATTGAAGAAGCCTTGAAAAAAGCGTTCAATAAATTATTTATAAATAAATGTATCCTCAGCATTCACGTTCCTCATGCATTTATGGGATAGACTCTGCACACATTAAAGAGACGGCGCTTTGTGAATGTTCTGCGTAAAGGGACTGAGGCTTGTGAGGTTTTTAGTGAGTATTTGGCGTAAAGGTCTTTGGTTGTAAAAGTTTGTTTTGAAGACTTTTTGCTTTGTGCTGCTGCACCCAATGTCCGCTCGAAGAGCACATTAGTACAAGATCGAAAATGTCGAAACAGAAAAGCATAAAAATTTTCATATTTCAATTAACTATAAATGTACTCACAAAGTTTGCAACGTTACTACGAGTGCTCTATTGTAGCATGTAGGATGTTATTACATGCTTACGGAATATTCGATGTCTGCGCCTTCTGATCCACCTGAAAAACTATTAAATTACTTCCTGCCATACACCCAATCCAAAGACTTCTTTGAATGTTTCATATGCATCGCATCGCATCGCATGCATCGCAGTGGTAGGTATATATGAAATGGGGATTTTTGTATAGAAAACACAGGTTTACTGCATTAAAATGGTAACAAAATATTTCATTTAGAGTATCGCCTATCGTTGGCTACATATATTTCCCCCTTGACTAACAAGAAGGTGATGCTCTTTTGAATCAAATGAGCCTTAAGCCATTTTCATACATTTGAGGGAATGAGGCGCTTCCCATCGAAAGAACACGAGTTCGTCGAGCAAGGCGCATGGACTAGCACTTCCCAGTAAAATGCTTTTAATGTATTTGTCGTATGGTTGGGTGAATATAGAAAGGTTAAATTCGATGCTTGAACGATGTATTGTTGCAAAAAAAGACCAGTAAAAGCGGTTAATAGACGAAAAGTCATTCTCTTGCAGATCAACGGTTGGCTACACGTTGCAAAAGGACAAACTGCAAGTCGAAAAGGAAGTTTTGCCACGCCCGACCTACTCATCAAACATGGCGCCTTCCGCGTACGAAGTGTTCAGCTCGATGGAGCGCGATGTGGCTGGCACCCAGTTCGAAGGAGGGCGAAAATGGATCGATGACTGGATCTCTGCCAAATCAATATGAGCTCTTTCGCTATGTTATCGCTATTTTAGTGAAAAGCTGGCAAAAGGTTGTAGCAAATAACGGGGAATATATTTATTAAGGTACATTCTGCCAAATTTTTCTAAATAAACTTATTTTTTAGGTGGAAAAACGATCAAAATTAATGAAAGAACCTATTACTTTATGAATTTCATCTAAACAATGTAATTTGATAGTTGAATGTACGTTTACTGTACGCGATAAATAACAATAAAATATTTATCGTACCATTTTCAGCATCTCTTCAGATTCTAATAATTATTTGAGTTACAATAATCCCTAAACAGTAATAAGTTAAATGATAACTTATGCCTTTTCTCTGCCTTTCTAAACGTATAGAATACAACAATACTTTGGACAAAGAATATTTAGAAGTAGAATAGAAAATAGAATATTTGACTTTTTATACGAAGAGCTATTGCATTTTCAATTTAACGAGTTTTCAAAGAAATGCAATAAAAACTGTGAAGAACTCGATTATATTAAGAAAACAACCGCATGTAAACATGGATTTACATGTAAACAAATACGTTTAGAGATAAACAATTATGTTGATGTATAAACGAAGATCTATCAAAATCAATCACTTCGGACTTTTACGTGCAATGTAAACGCTTGTGTTTTCGAGTGAAATCTTTTAACAAAACCGCTGAAATCACTCCCATTGTAAACATGCTATCAAATAAATAATTCCGACTCCGATTTCTGACATTAATTAAAAACAAAAAATTGGTTGAATGCAATAATTTATTCAGAGAAAATACTGTGTGGTAGCAACAGAACTTGACGACTAGTCATGCTTATGCAATTGGGTTACATTAAATGGTTCCTTCTTTTGCGCTCACAACGATAACAATGAGAATATTGGGAACACAAAATGAGGTATGAAGAGGCAACAAACTAGGTATAAGCTTTAAAGAATTTTACCGATTAGAATAAGTGATGTTTAAATGCTATAACCATTTTCAGTTCAGTGATAACATATATGTCAAATATGTCATATGGCTTTACGAGATATTAGAATAATCATCAGTGCTTGTTTCGGTTTGGATGTGATGTTTCTATACTGAGAGCACTCGTTATGAAAAGAGTGTTGTGTGCAATGTGAGCCACAAAATGTTTTCCTCAGTTCTAGTTTTGTTGAATCAGTTCCTTCAGTTGAATTAATTACTTGGCAAACAACAAAAATAATGAAACTCTTCTCTCTAGCATAAAACCATTCCTTAAAAATAACTATTTTTTCTGTTGTCAAAAAGTAAAATCTATTAGCTTTAG
Source organism: Glossina fuscipes (assembly GCF_014805625.2). Classification (NCBI taxonomy): domain Eukaryota; kingdom Metazoa; phylum Arthropoda; class Insecta; order Diptera; family Glossinidae; genus Glossina; species Glossina fuscipes. The sequence continues at coordinate 13,980,127 of NW_023998416.1, forward strand.
GTTCATGGAAACCCCTCCACTTGATGGGTAAACTTTGTCAATTATCACAGTTGCCTTATAGACGAAAATATGCAAACTATCGGAGATTGTTTTAGTGTGTTCTGCATAATGGGTGTATCTAACAACAGATCGCGCCTATTTTTGAATTTCACATTTTTAATCGATCAGGGAATGTTTGTGCCGAGTTTCAGCACCCTATCTACATTTCTGCGACTGAGACGATCGAAAAAAATTTTGATGGGCTTTCACAGAAATAGTGACACGACATCACATTTGGATCAAAACATCAAAAGTTAGCCTCTCCCAGGCGTATATCTTTGCTGCATTGTATCACTATAAACCAATATATATATATATATATATATAAGATATCGACTTACTTGCGCTCAATTTTTAAAATCAAAAACACGACAAATTTTGTGTAAAGGAGTCTGCGACCAAAATTCTCATTTCGATTAAGAAAATAAAAACCTGAGAAAAATTGGGCGGATTGACTTGAGATGCTTGAAGAAGACTCAACGATTCACCAAAAATTGCTGCACTTGACTTTAGCTGCGATGAAAAAATCGAAAGAGAATAGTATGGAATAATTTGGAGCAAAAAAAAAAAAAAAAAAAAAAAAAACATTGCGCTTAGCTTGCCTCAATGCAAAGTGCCAAGCATATGAATAGCAAATTTAAATATATTTGTAACTTTAATCCTATTGTTTGGCAGCTGACTAAAGTTGGAATCAGTTTTTCAGAATTGTTGTTTATTATGATTCCAATTAGTCTGCTGAGAAATTTTGAAGGCCTAGTCGCAGCATTGAAATCTCGTGACAATTAAAGTTAAAGGGAACGACAAAAAGCAAAACACAATTGAATTAGGTATTGGTGCGCAGATATGTTTGCAAGAGATAACAACAATAGAGTACAGATAGACAGATAAAAAGACAGAGCACAAAAACGAATATGACGGTTACATAAGTAACACCGAAAACAGCAACGAGTACAAACCAACAAACCTAAATTGCTGTTATTGATGTTAATGACTGGTACCACATCTGTGTAACCATCTAACAAACGATATTAACATTGATGCCTGAAGGGTGTGTATTTTTAAAACAAAAGAAAGTTCCTATATTTTATGATCAGCATGAGTGTTATCTATAGATCGATAAAAGTTTCACGCCTATGAAATATGCAAAGTGTCAATAACGCTTGCAGGGTACCATAAAAATTTTGCGAAATTTTTGCGAATACTGAACTCATAGATGTATTGTATATGCCGCAGTTTGTCAGTTAAGTTTCTATTAGTTCCTTAAATAGTAACGAATAATGGATGCACTGTTCAACTCCCTAGAAGAGGAACCTTGAGCGGTAAGCACGGACGGTTATTATGAAGTGTGAAGAAATTTTTTTCTTCCCCTGATATAAATAATATTGTAATCGATATGTCGTAGCACTATGGGAACTGTTAGAAGTTTGAATCTTCAATACGGTAGTTGCTGCACAAAAACTTAATTACGTCGTGGCGGACGTTTAACACGTAAATTTGGGAGGAAAAATATAAAGAAAAAAAAAAAAATAAATAAATAAACGCCTCGGCTTAGCATTAAGTTTACTACATCACCTTACGATAATTCACACAACAATTTTCCGAAATAAGACATTGTGTGGGTAGTAATCGGAGAAGTGATCCGATCAGAGCTATTTTCAACAACTTCTGCCCTCCACCCAAAATATATCTGTGTACGTAAAAAACAAGACGGACAAAGGACAAACAGACAAGCTTAGCTTGGTATAATAAAAGGTGAGTCTATCTACATCCCCATAAACTTAATATGCTTTGCATTAAAAGTGGTATAGCATACAAAACTAACTGCATTAAGGTTCAGAAAAAGAACATAATTTTTTACTCGGAACTTTTCTCACTTGGCACCGCGAATTACATGTATGTCATTGATCTCAGATTGATTTTGGAAGAACAGGAAGAAGAATATTTTTAAGCTAAATAGCGTAGAGGCTAATAAGTAACTATAAAGTGATTTGGTAGTTGAAGCAACTGTTTATTTAATAAATAATAATAAGTAACCGATTAAATCATTGAATAAAGAATCTCTGCATGAGACGTAAAACGGTTGTGCAGAGGGAAAATTGCAAAATATTTCTTACGAATTTAGTTTGAATAAAAGTGGTTTGTGTCTTCTCCGGCCGCGGTCTGCTATTATGTAAAACTTTTTATTAATTTTATAACTCATTGCAAGTTTTACTCATCAATTTTAATAATGCACATAATCTGCTTTCTATGTCCAATTCGCTGAATAATGAAAATTGGAAATTACCCAACACTACGACATTTAGGAGACAACTGTCCTAACATTTCTGCATGTTTGCGAAGAGTGAGAACATATTTCGGTCTGCGTCTCACGTGCTTTCAACTCTTGATCGTATTTTAATGTTTTCTATTTTTTTTCCTACCTTCTTCAAGATCCCTAAAGTAGGTTTGTGAAACACTAGGCGATGAGTTCCAAGCTTTTAATTATTACAAAATCGAAAATAAGATAAGACTTTAAATGGAGTTTAATCACCTAATCACACATTTCTAGATTATAGTAAACAAAACAGTTGTGCTTGTGGATAAAAGGGACATTTGTTTCGATAACTTTTTTTATGTTTTTTGAAGCTTTTATAGATACTAAAAAATGTTTTCTTACATATTTTATATGAAACTTGAATGCTACTCCTTTTGATAGATATGATGTATGCTCCATGGTACGGTTGAATACTTTATTTTCCGTTGTCCTAGATTGGAGTCCTACATAAACAGGTATTCCCTTTTCGCACAATGTGCTAAGATCCGAACCATTTTCAATAGCGTTCATTCTTGAGTCGAAACACATCAGTGTACTAAACTTCATCAAAATGACTGAAAAATTTCGTCCTCTCGGCCGAAAATAAGAAAAAAGGCGGATAGATGGACAGACCAGCGCCTATCACAAATCCTTTCGGATTGCAAATTGCACTTAACACACTTACCCTGTCTTGCCTTGCACCACAAGTGACGTAGGGTATAATTAAGGAAAGTTACATGCAATATTTATACCCTACACTATTTGCTTTACGGGAAATATTAAGTTTGTGCGGATTTAGTTAACATCCGCAGAAGGACTTAGGATAGATCCATTTTTGCTTATACCGATGGATTCAGAATCATTTCTTGATCCAATCAGAGTTTGTCTGTATTCTGTTTGAATTGTTTTTAGGAAAATGGATTGTCGTGGAACATTTTTCCAATCACTTCCCATATGAAGTCTTCTTTCGACAATGCTATAGGCAAAAAAAAAAAAAAAAATTGCAATTTTCAAAATTCCTCGACAAAAATCGCCTCTTAGTAAAAAAGATTTTTGTTATGATATTTTGTTATTAATCTGGTGGTCTTGAAAAATTGAAATGATCATCGAGCTGTACGGGAGAGAACTAACTAACATGTTATAAACTCATAACAAGAAACCATAAAAATGTATGCCATGGTTTTCGAATTTGACGAGAGGAGGCGACAGAAAATTTGTTATAGATTTTTCTTTTCAGATTAGGAAATGATAGAGAATGAAAAGAAAGAAGAAGAGAAGAGTTCCATCCCATCCAGAAGCATAAGCCTTGTGCGTTTAACGCATTTCTTTTCATCACAGGAATTTTATGGCATAACAAGAAACGAGTAGGAAGAATTAAGAGATTAACAGTACGATACGTTTTGTGTAAAGTCGCATAAAAAATGTTCAACTGCGGAATCATTCAGGAGATTAATAAGTTGCAAATTGGGTCGAACTTCGCCGGTAGTACTTCTGCATAAATAAATGCTGCGTATAGAGATCGCAAATGAAGATTTGTATCAACTGAGTGCACTTTTTACTATCTCTACTTAAATATAAACTTACACACACACACACACACACACATACGTACAAACTCATGCACACATTTATTAGTGAAAAGGAACAGAAAACTTATAAGTACAAAAGCCTTCAGGCACATTTGCGCATATAACGTATACATATGTAAAAACTTGCATACATTAATAAAACCTACAAAGTTATTTTGCTTTAAACCGGCTTTTTACTGAAACTTTAATCTTCTAACGAGCGAAAGTGAAATGAATCACTTGACTTTGATAAATATTTTTTATCTTAATATGAGTCAAAAAGCAAAGAAAAAAAAAAAAAAAAGAAGAAAAACAGAAACAGAAATACTGTTCATGTGTGTGTGCGTTACATTTAGTTCAGTTGGTTGATAAGCTCGCGTTTATATAAAAAGTTTGGTCGAATGACGCCAATTGGCATCTACCGGTATTACTCCTGTGCAAATTCATTTGACTTTTCATACATTTTCTTATATTTTTTCTTCCTCTACTAAAAAAAAAAAAAAAAAAAAAAAAGAAAGAAAAAATCCATGATTTATGTGCAGCGCACTATTGATTGCAGTATCCATATATCCATATATATATATATATATAAAGCACGTATACCAACAAGATTGTTTCAGTTCTGCAATATTTCATTAAAAAATGTTACATGTTTTGCAATAATTATTTATCTGTTTTTGTGTTTTAATTGGTTACTAATAGATGTATAAGCGTACGTGAGAATATGTAAATCCATGTAGCGCTGCTACTTATGCATTGGTCTTAATTACGTTATTTTAGACTTGATTTTTAACTCACTTAACACTGCGTAGTTGCGTTCACATTTTTTTCTACCAATCATGTTTTTAGTCCTCAGTTGCATTAAAGAGATAAAGTTTTGAAGAAGAAAAAGCAAAGAAGAAAGAGATTAAAGAAATCTATCTGATACGAACCTAACACGGGAAAAGAAGCATTTTTTATATAATTTAGAAAATTTTATCCGGCTACTAATGTACCCGTATGTGCACTTCTATGACTTAACCTTGAATAGTAAATGATTTCATTTTTCAGTAATGTTGGAGCTTGTGCGAACCTATTGTCTTATTCATCATACGGCCTCATATGCGAAGTGGTCGCAAAAGTGATCCGTTCGGCCTTCAGTTGAAACACATCATCTGAATATATGAAAAATTGTAACCGATAGATTGAACACAGGAAAATAAGACGGACGGACGGAAGGAATGAAAGACAATTTTAAATCGTTTTAAAAAGTGATTCTGAATCGACCAGTATAATAAAAGGTGGGTATATCTGCATTCGCTTACGCCACTCATGGGTTAGCAATTGCCATGCACTGCATTGTTCTAGATTGTTGCTTCGGCTTTTGTAAACGGCCGATTAAATGAATTGCATCGAGTATTATACTCCTGTCGTACTAAACGAAAAGCAATATAAGACCTTAAGCAAGGTTTTGAGATTCTTCACTTTATGATATTTTTTGTAAACTCATTTCTTAGATAAGCTTTATATTACCAAATTTTCGTACACTTCTCTGCTATAGTTTGTAATTCAAAATTGTTCGATTATTGCCGGTACAACTAATTCTCGTTGCAATCGCATGAGATAGAGATGTTGCAGGGGTAAGGATGGATGAACATGTAACTTTAAGTTGACTTCAATAATTGTTATCTCTAATATCTTTCAAATTAATTTCATACCAATTGATTATGAATGCAGAGGTAAAATACAAAAAATTAACAAAACTTACAAAAAATTGTTTACCGAACTAAGGGATATTTGAACACTTTGCAGCATTTTCTCTCCATTGCACTCGCAAACACATTTGACCGACTCCTTTTCTCGACAGCCACGATTCACCACCCCATGTCGCCCCGAGCAGATTTTATTCTTCGTAACCTTCGACACTACAAAACATATAACGAAGATGGCAATTTGTCCTGAAGCATTTTTAAATAGTCGTACATGAGGATTTCCGTTTCTATGCTTTGCCAGGAAACTTTTTTTAATGCTTAGTTTAAAACATTGAAAAACACTATTGGTTTCCATTACTTTCACAACACTTTCTGATATTGCTTTAGCAGGAAACATTAGCAGATTTTATGTTCTCCGGCCTTTTCGTTACATTGTGTTGAGTAGTAGACCGTTTATCATAAAACTGAATATTTTGAAAAGGATTTAAGCAAATTTTTAATGACAAATTGCTGTTTCCTCATTACTAAGCTCAAAATATAAACGATGCCATACATGTTGATAAATCTCTCCACGAGGGGAAGGCAACATACTTTTCACTTTACACATTCGTTCGATAATGTGCTTTTAAGCCATCCCGAAAGCAATTTGAGAAAACCTTTCAATAAGTGAATATATTTCCATAAACTCTCACGTCCCATATGCGTAGCTTGCAAGCTAGGCAAACTTCATTCAAGACATGCGGAAGAAACGGTTAAAGTAGTTAATATATCGGACACTTGTAAACGAAATGCACCAGTCAATGAATCTGATTCGGAATTTCGAAGCCTGACTTTGAAAAGGAAATGTAAATATTGATGGAAGAGAGATTGGTAAGCATTGACCGATTGGTAACTAAATGTTATCAAGGATTCTTGGAAACTCATCTCAGGAAGAGAAGAAAGAAAACGAAAATCAAGAAGAGGGTTGGACTACCTAATAATGAAATGCAGAAGGATGAAAAAGTTGTATCTTGCACGAACACTTAAATTTCTTAATAGTGTAGAGTTGCAGGTATGCAAGCTCCTTGAATGCTGCTTCGCTGTATTTATAATTGTAATTAAACTCCACAGATCACACTTAAGAAATGAATCGTTGACATCATCCTCAAATACTAAGGTGTTCTTCTCTCGTTAATTAATACATAATTCAACGAAATTGTTCAAGGCCCTTTACAAATTTAAACACAAATACAAATTTGTATACAATGCTTTTATGCTCCGTCTTATTCATGTGTACAACTTTTGCGTTTTCTTTTTTAAAAGCTTTTCGTTTGTTTTTATTAAATTATATTTCTTTGTACGAGATATCTTAGCAAAGACAAATTCATTGCCTCGTTTTGTAAGTGATCTATATGACTATAGATGGCGCCAGGTATTAATCATAATTTATTTTATTTATTTCATTCAAAATCTCTTTGTACGTAAATAAGATAAGCATCAAGTAATAGAAAATGAGAAAAATCATTAAATAATAAATAATTTTTTAATAAAAGATAAATAAATGCCTAAGAATATAATGACAATTCAGGGGCAAGTCCTTCTTCCCGATGGTGTGTCTTGTACATTAACCACTAGCCCATGCGATAGCTAATCGATTCTATAGCAATTTATCTTTATGTTTTTAAGGTGAAAGACAAGAAGAAAGACAATACGCAACAACTGCAGATTAAGACTAAAAATTGTTTTCTTTTCTTAACAATGCTGCTGTCAAGTATATCGAAAGTAAAAATAGATCGCATTTCGTTTACGTAATTCAAAAATAATGTAAAAAGCGACAATAATTCAAATCCCGTTCTTGGAGCCTTGATTTTCTATTGATTGTAATCAAGGTCTGGGTATAAAGGATTGGGGTAAGGTCTACACGACTTCGCCCAATACACTTATTCATCGACTTTCGTGATTATGCATCAAGTATTATGCAGTATTTTCTTGTAAAGGAAAACTTTTCACCTAAGCCCGCTCGTTGGACGATGCTCAAAATGCCGGCTGACGCAATCCAAGCTTAACACAGTTCATTTCCTTATTAAAGATTTTCTTACTCTTTACCTGCTTTTGTCATAAAGAACTACAAGTTAGACTGTTGCCTTATAAGAGCAAACTTTTCACGAGAGTCCACCTATATATACCCTATATGAGTTCTCAAGTTCTATATGTTTCCTAAGGTTAGTTGAATGCTACTACGGATCAATTGCAAAGTCGCGAAAGGAATTTTCGCAAACCACTTTTGGCAGTGGCGTTCTGTCTATTCATTACCTCCGTAGGCACGCAATATATTTTTTCTTGCTTGAATATTATTTTCATCTTTTTGCTTTGTAATAAAAGTGAAGTGCATCGGAAATTCCGCTTTCGATTTTCCATATTCCCAACACAGGCATTGCTACCTCAACTATCAAATATACGAAGACAATGCGTCTTAAATGTGAACTTGGCTGCCTAAGGATGCGATTAAATCCACTATTGGGAAAACATGATATGAAAAACCCAACAATTCAACTGTGTGAAACATCAACATCTTGACGGCCATAAACCGACTTTCTTTTTGAGCAGTGACGCTATGTGCTTTGTTCGTTTCAAACAAAGTGCTTAAATGTAAATAATGTCCGACAAGACCTACAAGGAAGAATTAAAACGAAAAGATATTTCACTTGAAGGAAATTATGTATAAATTTTAAATCGTACGAAACGTGGAGAGAAAACTTCATCAGTTGCTGAAGCGATGAATTGCAACAAAGCAACAAAGTTCGATTAAATATTGAAAGATAAAAGAGAAATTTTATTGATCTATAAGAGGGAATTACCGAGTAATTGAATATAAGTTGGAAGTTAATTCACTTTTTCATTTATTTATGTTTTTGAAACCTAAAGAAAAAAAATTACTATTCACAAATATATTTATTCAAATTTAGGTTAGGTCTATTTAGGCGTAAATTATGTTATCCTATATGTTGATTCATAATAGTCTAAATGAAAATAAAAAAAAATTTGCTTATAAAACGGTTTTCTGACAGCACGGTAGGAATTGACAGTGTTAAGTAAGGGACGCCTGTACATATATATGTATATATATATATATATATGTATATGTACATTTATAGAGAGGTTGATATACATTTATAAAGATATATATATATATCTTTGGTGGAATGAAGAAATTTGTTTTTGAATGTTTTGGTAGAAAAAACAAGGTCACAACTTCGTACAGGAAGTAGAGATTTTCTATTTTTGTCCTTTTGCTTCTAGCATTTACAAATAGGTACAGGCGGCCTCGCGAAATACATGTGTTCGAAGATAGACGTAGGATATGTCCCTTTGTTTTCAGTTCCAATTCCCCATTGAGCAGAGAATAAGACAAAGAAAATAAGCAAAAACCAAAAAAAAAAAAAATAAAAAATGGCAAAAAAATGAGTTTAAATCTTCTACCGACATACATGTCGTTGCGGAAATAGGCTTTATGTGTTCGAAGCCACTTTCCGCCGGGTGCTGTCACAATAGCTAGGGTTGCCCTAATAAATATTAAAAATCAACAGACAATGTTCCGGACAATGTCACAAGACACGAAAACCGTTTTCAAATGTTTTTTCAATAACAATTTAGAAAAATGGTTTGTATGAGCTGCAGATTAAACGATGCAAGTGTTAATTATTTATTCAAAGAGGAAGAAGAAGAAAATTGTTTCATTTCATTCATTGCCATCTGCGTTTGCGGCATTAGTTTAAAAGCATTTTTTATCCTATTTTGTGCGCCTCTTGGCCTCTTAGTCCCTCTTCACTGTATACACTCGTGCCATATATGCGCACAATGCGCGCTCTATGTTAAAAGGATAGAGAAAAAAAAAGAAAAAGAAACGGTTAATGGCTGCATAATTTAACGATAATATTAGAAAATGACACCCACGAGTAGGAGAAAACTAAGCTCAAAAATTTTTTTCTTTTGTCCTGCATCAACGGATGTGTGAAGGTTAAGTAAATTATTCTCACTCGCAGATGTTTGTAATTACCTGAGGTTGAACGTAGTGTTAATGAGTTTTTTTTTTTTTACCTCTTTCACTTACTTGCCGGTCTTCCTTTTTACTCAGAGAGAGCTTAAAGCTTAAGAAAAACGTAAATTCGAAAAACGATATTTTCTTCCATTAAGGACAGGAATCGCAAATGCTCGGATACCGAAGATTACGCAATAGTTTCTTGAAATTACATCTGCAAAAGTAATCGAATATTTCGAGCCATCTATGGGCCATTACAACTCTTACGAGGGGAAGAACCCAGACAGTAGCTTGAATTTTAATGTTTCGCGGATCTCTTTTGAAAGCATATGTAAACCCCTGCTTACAAGCTAAAGAATTAAAAAAACTTCTTACCTGAGGTGCTAAAGGTGCTTCACTGTTAACTGTGGTTATGCTCTTTCTTTCTGCTTCACGTCTATCTTAAAAGATAAAGGATTAGTAAGAATTAAAAGAAGTAGAAGTAAATGCGCTAAAGCCCCTTCCGAGTAAGTTGCAAAGGGATTTACTTCATGACCAATGGCAGGTGTTTAAGTAGCATGCCACGTTACGTAATGGCGCCTGTAGCGATCCAGGACACTTTAAACAGCCAATGCCGGAAACTTCTTCCTTAGTTCTGAGAAGGAGTGAAAAATGAATACGAGCCAATAGTTCTCGTGCTACAGTTTCAGCACGATCAGCGTAGCTCTTTGGAAGAATTTGCAACCGCGTCAGCTACCCTACAATTAAGGCCCGAGCAACTGCCGAGGAATTGCAACAATGTTCACACAACCAATCATAGGGTTATATAACAATGCAATAATAGAAGTTTTTGCAAGACAAGCTCTGAGTAGACACTCTATCGTATATAATATAAATAACGAGTCGGTGTTGATCGGCAATTGATTGTGTTATCGTTCTTGATACTGTCTGCTTATGCTATATTCTTTGCTGCTTCTGTAATTGTTGTTGTTCTAGTTCGATTGTTGTTTGCTTTGTTTGTTGCCGGTTTTACTTCTGCTCCAAATACCGTTACTTATTCTCTGCTATTGCGGTTATTGTCGGCGATTCTAATTCAACGGCGGTTGCTGGGGTTTTTTCTTTTGCCATAGTTTTTGTTGTGGTTTTCTTTCTTTTGTCACTGTTTTCTTTTGATTTCTGCACAATAAATAAAAAGAAGAAATTATTGATGATTCCAACTAATTTTTCTGATATATTCAATTTATTAGGTTATGTTGACATCATTATTCCAATACTAATAATAGCTAATTAAACAAAGGCAATTGTTGTTATTAGTATTCTATTTGTTGTTTACAGCCCACGAGCGCAAAATCTCTACGATTTAATGGTTTGTGTTGCCTTTGCTCCATCCCACTCTTTTCAAAACAAAGTGAAAAGATCGCATGTGAATTCGAAGCACGTGCAAATGCAGATTTTTGTTCTTTTAATCCCGAAACACAAGGCTAATGTCATTTTTCACAGATAGCAACATTTTCGCTTTGGGTAGTAGAGAATTGAGTTTGAAGTTGAGAAAATTTATAATCAAATTTGGACGATTGTGTGATGCCTATTACATAAGCTGCTAAGCTAAGAGTTAACAAGATTTTTTCATATTAAAGAAAATTATCAGATGACGATTAGAGATATCGCAGACAACATGCGATCTCCTTTTCGTTTCATACAGTCGAAAAGACGATATGAAACTCGAACGCTTCTCTTCACGACGAAGCATCTTCCATACTTTGTTGGTTTATCGGGATTAAGCTTAAGGGGAATGTCGCAGCCTTTTTTAAACAATTTTCTTAGAATGGAAGAAAAAAATAAGAGAATAACAACATTTAATGAAATTATGCTAAGAATATGTTCAAGTATTAAAAACAATTATTATTGAAAAATGTTCAACAGTGGCAATTTACCGTAAGGATCCTCGCGAGCCATCTTTTATTTAAAGCAGGACCCGGGGTAAGAGGTACAAACGGTGAATCTATGTGAAATGTCACATAGTCCACATTTCTATGGCTAGTAAAACACATGAAATACTTTAATAAGTAAGAAATCTAGATTCGGCCGCGAGCGAGAGGTTTGTGCTGGACTGCTTAACATTGATCAATAATACGAAGATTTTGCACGTTGGCTGAGTTTTCTTTTTGACGGCTCTAAAAGAACAAAATGTCAACATCCTATAATATTGAGTAGGAGGATCGATTTTCTCCCTTTTTATAGAGGTGCTGTAGAACAATCCAAAGAATGCAAATTCTGATAAGTAACGAGCAAGAAACCAATTTTTTTTTTTATTTTTAAAAACAGCTGTGGCCAGGTTGTCTTTCTTTCTTTAAATGTGTCCTTTAAATGATTCGGGTCAATCAAGAGTTCAATAATTTCCAAACTTTATGCCGAACTTGATTTTGCGGTCAGGAGAACGTTTATCACAGACACTACATAAACAGATAGACAGGTAACCAGACGGATACGCATAAATTAGACAAGAATTTCATCCTCATCAAGAATTACTTTACAGGGTTTCTGAGCTTTTCTTGTAGGCGTTGCAAACGTTCTAACAAGGTAAATATATCTCTCACCCTTCCGTGTACAATTACTGATCTTTTAGTTGACGAGTGTTTGAATGGAAAAGTTTAACTTTCGACCAAAGGAAGCAATCTCGCGCTAATAAATTAACTTACGTGAAAACCACTGACATTTTTCGAATGGCTTTCATCCTCATATGACTTAAGCGATCGTCACGATGAAATGCCATTAATGAATTTTTATTACAGTTTGAGATGAAAAAATCAACCGATGGATGAAAAAGTTATTTAAATAATTTCTAAATCTCAACTACACATTGCAAACCAAAAAAAATTAGTATAAGCTAAACAATTTGTAAAGTTCTTTGACAAGTTCTTTGTAAAGTTCTTTTACTTATTGACAACAAACTCAATGAAACCTGTGATGATTGGCTGTTCATACTGTAACGCGCTCTTTGCATCGTGACGCCATATCTAACAAAGTGTATAACTATCTATTCATAAATATATATATATATATATATATATATACATGAATGTACCTTTATGTCTATATACATTGTTACTATAGTTTTATTATAATTACACCCTAAACCGCTTGTCGTACAGACTGTATGTAACACTCAGAAGGACTTGAAACAGTATCACCTTTCATTACACCGATCGATTCACAGTCGCTTTCTGATTCGATCTACTGTTGTCTGTCCGTCAGTCCATCTGGTTTTCTTGTGTTCAGCTTAGAAGTCGGAATTTTTTGAGGTATTTTGATAACTCTCTACTGACTCTATCGAAACAGTTTCATATTGGAGCATTTCTACGATCACTTCCCTTATAATGCCCATATAATGCAACGTTGCTATGCGAATAACTGTAGGGTGGTGTAGGGTATCTTGTAATGTGGAACTTGCTGGCAAAATGGAAATGCCTAAGTTCAGAGCTAATTAAACTTTATCATTTAATTAAATTAAAATCCATAATTGCTAAAGGTAGACAATATCAGCACAAAGCAGTTTGTCTGCAATTTTTCTAAGAGACAAACAAAACTCAAACTTTTACCTTAAAAAATTGCTATCAAATGTTTGCCTGTACATGCCTGCACGAACATGTGTGGTACACAAACCATATTTTTATGTTTCGGTTATTGAAGTCGTTTACATTTGAGGCAAAAGGGTAGAATTGACAAAGTTTTCTGATACAAATATTTCCTTCAAATGTACACACATACATGTGTACATGTTTATCCTGGAAAATTTCGTTCATTTAAGTGGAACATTAGTCCATACATATTGAAAGATAGGGACCATATGTAAGCTTCCTTGGTTAGAAGATTACAAAGAGATCATATGCTTGCATACATCTCTTTATTGTCTATATGCCGAACAGAAGCAGTTTGTTTTGTGCACTTCGGGCAGCATCTGTTCTTCCTTTGAATTTACTCAACATTTTTCTTTTTCTTTATTAGAGAGTAAAACAAGCGCTCATGTAGCTGTAAAAACATTGACCAAAATATTGGACAACATATCGAAATCTTCAACGGATCTAAGTGGCTGTACACGAAGTGTATTGAAAATCATGCACAAACGCTTAGTAAAAGTAATTTGTAAGCCCGAAGTTATTCGTTGAACAGCAAGAAATCATTGACACAAATTTTTAACCTATGACAGATAAACTTGATACTTTTTTTTTTCTAAGCGATGACTACTTTAAAATTTTTGTTGCGTTGTTTAATTGTGAAAACTTGGCAAATCTGCAGGACTCTATATTCGAAAACGGGAAAAGTGGAAAGACAACACAATACTCTGTTCGAAGCATTTTATATGGATGAGAGTCTTTAGCCTAAGGAATAAAGAAAACGGCCTGAAGAATCATATTACTCGTCTTAAACACGTTTCACAAATCTTTTTTCGCATCTGTTGGCAAGAAATTCCACGAATCATGAAAAGTTATCGAAAAAAAGAATTTTTTTTCTTTTTTATGGTCAAATGTGCATCAGAAGATCTGCGAGCAGTTCCTTTAGGCGAAGATGCTTTTTCTAGTGCTGAAGGGCTTGCTTAATAATCCCAACTGTGATCATTTCCTTTCCCCCTTCCATCAAAAAAAAAAAAAAATGATCAGTTACAGTAACGTTTGTCCCTTAAGTAGCATACATCTCGATGTTTATTTTGGAACATTTTACAAAACACATCCGGGTACACAAATAAAGTTAAATAAATATTCATTAAAATCTAGAAAAAATGTATTACATAATAAAAAGCTTAACATTCAAAAAAAAAAAAAAAAACAATAGCATGTATGTGTATATAAATAAATAACACGCAAATAAAAAAATATATTTTTCACACATCATCTGTGACTCTAAACTGAAATCCCTTTTATTGCAAAACAGCAAGCAATAGCAAGTTTATGCACATTAAATAGGATTTTACTGTGAGCCTATTTTCAACACTTCTCAGGACGGTTATAACAAATACGAATCAACACATGAATGCGTGCAAGTATGAAACCTACATACATACATACATACAAGAGAATTTTCATGTAGAATCATCCTTTAGCCAAAAAACATAGAATGAATTTATATTTTGGTATAAAAGGGCATTGTTGTCAGGAAAGAAGTTCATGCATCCATACGCGAATTCAACCGTTAGCATCACTGCTATTACGTGCTGATGCTGGTGCTGAATGCTGCAGCCGGTTGTTATTGTCGGCGTTTTGCTCGCCGTATGGATACATGTTTGCCTACATATTTCCTACGTTCAGAATTAATAAACATTCATATATAGAGATAAACAAAAACTTCAAAACAGCAATGAATGAATGAATGTTCTAACAAACTTATAACCAACTACAATACAATATATGTAACTGAAGATGAGTGCACATGAATGTATATTAGTGCTTGCAAGAATTTGCAAATAGGAAAAAAGATGTCTATAGGCCATATGTGCATTGGTATCCCGGTGAACATGGGCTTGCTACGGTTCTTATTCATATTCAAGTTTTCCCCAGTAGAGTTCCGTAAACGTCATTGTTGCTATTTTTAACAGGATGTTAGACTGTTCTAACTTCCTTTCAAAATATCATGCCCGAATATACACATAAGACACATATGAGCGAATAAAAGTTACGCGAAGAGCTTTATAATATTATGAAAATAAATCTAAAAGATTCATTAAAATCCTTAGCTAAAAGCTCAGAGTCTGTAGCCAAAAAACGAAGAACGAAAAAAAAATTTTTTTGCTTTATATGTCTTCATTTTCTTTTAATGTTTCTAGGAATACGTAAAAGCATAGCAAAGCAAAAAAAAGTACAGAAAACCAAGCGATTACAAAGAGGAAGAAGAGAAAGCAAATGAAAATCTAATCATGACTACCCTTGCGTCACCACCCATCCT
The DNA here is from genome assembly GCF_014805625.2 of Glossina fuscipes. NCBI lineage: Eukaryota > Metazoa > Arthropoda > Insecta > Diptera > Glossinidae > Glossina > Glossina fuscipes. Next base: position 13,995,652 of record NW_023998416.1, read on the forward strand.
CGCCTACGTAATTAAATTTACAGGTAAGAAAGTCCAAAAAAAAAAATCGCCCTTTAATTCGTTTTCCATTCTATTTGACTCTTCGTAGAAGTTGACTGATTCTCTTTCACGCTTATAGGCATAAATCCATTATGCGATGCGGTGCAAATGGTTTTTGAAGCAATGCAACAAAATTCCGAAGAATTTCTTTTGTTTCTCTTACGCGCAAACATTATTCATTGTGGTCAGTGTGATTTGCAGATCAATAAACTTCCAGAGGGATATGTTTCTAGAAGTTTAAGGTCGGTTTCTGCCGGGAAGGTTTAATCTTACTTATTCTTAGATGCAGAATCGCATATAGTCGCGCCTCTCGCCCTTCGATGAGAGCGAGGAATTTTCAAATCTGTGTCTTTCTTTATACTAGGCATCCAGTTGCAATGCGACTCCACACCCAGCAGGTAAGCAACCCCTTTCGTGGGCACGGGCCAACAGCTGCGATCAGGACATTCCCACAACCGATCGTTCTTGCATTTAAGTCGAAAGTAAGAGCATGCTTCAGCGACTTTTGATATCCCTGGTACCAGACGTAAATAAGAGAAAAATAAAGGAAGGAAGAAACTGTAGTGTCCCATACGACACTTACTATGTAGAAGACCACAGCGCTGAGCTATTAAGTAAGGAATCAACTGACATTTGACTTTTTATATAAAAGCCATGTGCTCTAGCGTTAATAGCCAAGTCGAGCGGAATAGGATTGTTTCGTTTATTGAATTATTATATCAAATTTATTCATTCTGTTATTGAAAACATAGTTGTTGCAATAATAAGGGACACAAAAGAAACAGTTTCCTTATGAAATAAAAATTTGATAAGAATTCAAGGGGAAGGTGTGCAATCAATCGTGTCAGCCGTGTGAGTATCAAGTTTCTATTTCCTACTGCGGTTTCAGCCTTTGCCGCTTTATCAGGTAAATGAACAGATGGAGAAATAAATGCACAACCGGAGGAACGAATCTGTAACAAGACGAACAACCATATATAAATAAGCTCCGAAGTCTCTTTTGATAAAAAGTTAATGTAGTTTACGCCTTCTCTGATGCATATCGTGGATGTTACAAATACAATGAAAATAATTTCCACATGTTTTGCAAAATTAGGTAAAAAAGTTCAATTCATAAAAGCTTTTAATGATTTTCAGCAAAAAATGTTGTTGCTCTTTTTTTAACCTACTTTATTGCTTTCTCCCGTTACTAAGTCCTAAAAATCAATCCTCGTGCATGTTGAGAAAAAATAAAAAATAAAAAAAAAATCTTTTCTTCATATTCATCTATTCACTTATTACTTATATCTCCCAGTTTTTGCTACCTTTTATTTCTCACTGAAATTCTCTTAGGATATGAGAGATACATGAAAATGTAAGCCTTTGTCAATTAACTAAATCAAGGCTGCTTCTCTTTTTCTTTCTTTTGCATTTCCTGAGTAACAAATTAAAATTGATAGCAACGCTATCGACTAGCATTTGACAGCCATTGGAGATATCCAACAAAGCGTGAAGAATGTAACTAAAGCACAAACTTTTTGCTATATAAAGTAAATTGGTATCCGAAGTAAAATCTGGTAGTCTAACAATGGACTCATTAATAAAAACCGAGACGGAAATTAAATGTAGATGTAACCGAATCTTTTATACCATCCACTTAAAGTCTAAAAAACCCAAAGTAAAGCGTAAATAAATGTTAATTTCGACAGCCTGTAATATTTGGAGGGCTTCTCGGGTGTTTTCAGCTTTGGTGCAGAGGAAAACTTTTATCTCTTAAAAAAAATTTGTTTTCAATAATGAAACCAATAAGCTTTACTGACGGGGGCGGTTTAACCCCTTTTTGGCGCAGAGACTGTAGGTTATGAGAAATAGCTCATCTTTTCAACTTATGTTGCCCTGCAGTCGTGTCTTTATATCCTTTACGGGTCACTTTCAAAAATCAATCTACATACAAGAACTTGCACCGTTCCTACCAAATTTGAAACCGTTATTTTAATCTTTGCGACCTGAACTCTAATGGTCAGACCGACACGAAGACATATGGCGTGACAGACAGATCGTTTGAGAATTTAATATTGATCCCCAGTTTACTAACGTTACAGGGCTTTTTCCTTCAGAACTACTATGAACGTTAGTTTTGAAAAAACGAGTTAAGTGTTTGTACAACCAAACAACAACAGGGATATACTAGTGCTATACTATGTCACATGTTGTTGCATATCCCAGAACGGAGCATTCATAATTTAAACCCTAATTTACTGTTCACAACTTCCTTTCCTTTCCCCTCCCTTCCCTTTTGTTTATTCATGGATTTTATAGATGCAGTAGACGAATGGTCGGGCTAACGACGCGTTATTCAGATTGACAAGAAATCTAAACTCGTTGTATATTAAAAGAAGGAGGTAAACATCTCGCATAATTTACTATCCATACAGAGCTGTCGAAATGTCATATTAACTCAGCCACTAACTAATTTCAAGTTTACAAGTTTTACGCAACGGAACACTAAGAGATTACTAAGAAGATGGCAAATAATTCCTTAAAGTTGAAAAAAGTCCATCCTCAACAATGTTCGAAAGGTTTCCTTCAAACCACTACAGAATTTTTACTTGGATGCTTGGAAAGGTGATTCCAGTGAATTTTTTTCATTCTTCAAATACAATCACATTTTAATATCTATGTTGATTATATAACTAATACGAAATTTTACATAAAGAGTGTAGTGTACAAAGAATCGGCTTTCTATTCTGTATTTCCTATATATATATATATATATTTTTTTTTTTTTTGAGCGTTACAACGTATAACAAATGTACGTCATTATATCATGTAAAAAGGAAATTGAATCGTTTTACAACAGCAACTTTAAACAAAGAATAAAATTTATTTTCATTTTAATCGAAAAAAATAAAGAAAAGAGCTTGGGATAAAGTGGAAATTGAAATATTTTTAGCAAATAGTAGAAAAAAATCGCTAATAATGACGTACGCATGTAAGAAAAAAGAAATGTATAAATCATTTGAATGAAGTAATGACATCGATAATGTCAATTCGACAGAAAGTGTATACTTCTCCTTCCAAAACATCCTAAGCACTAAACTAAGTTTGGCGGATAAGAAATAAATGAATGAATGAATGAATCGATAAACAAAAGTATTCGTTTACTTATATAAATTATCCAGCGTCCAAAATATTTTAGATTCAGCTAACATTACAGTTCGAGTTGCTGAATCGAAGAGGTCCAGCTTTGTATTTCATTAAGTATTCCATATTTCTAGGGAGGGGATTGTAAAAAAAGTCCTTTTTGTCATTTTTTTTTCTTTTATTTATGTACAATTTTCACATCCCACGCAACTTGGGGTGCAAGGGTATGTTGAGTTTGTGCAGGTGTGAGCAACATCGAGGAGGACGTGGGATAACCCCACTTTTTCTTATACTAATCGATTCAGAATCACTTTTCGAATCGATCTAAGCTATGTATTCGTCTGTCCGTCTGTCCGTATTTTTCTTGTATTGAAACTACAGGATGCAATTTTCCCGATATTTTGTTTAAATTTGATTCACTGATGTGTTTTGATCCAAGGATCGACACTCTTCAAAATGGCTTATATCGCATCTCTCGGTACATAAACAAGCTTATTAAGCGAAGCTGTGTAAGGTATCTAACAGTGGACCGTGGTCCACTATTGTGTTTTTAGTGACTTTTTATTTATTCGCAATTTGTTTAGCTATATGCAATTCAATGTTATCCCCTCTTCTCGTATTTGTCTCATTTGTTGGCTTTGTGTACAATCGTGAACAGCTGCAAAAAATACTGAAACATTGCATAGTGTGCTTTTTTATATACGATACAGATGACAAACAAATATTTCAATATCGTTTTTAATGAATCATGTTTTATGCAAATTTTTATTTACCCAATAAATGCAATTCTCTTGCAAATTCAAGATCTGCACATATACGAAAGAAATTTGTAACATGTACATAGAGACCACATAACAAAATAGCAAAGCCAGAAGGTAAGAAGCCATCTTCGAGTAAATTCAAACCACAAGTAACTTAAAGCTTTATTTTATTATTCGTTTTTATGAGTAGATATGGCATCGGAGTAAAATATATACACATACGTACTTACATAAGAAATTGCCTTAGTTTTAGTGCAGATCCGTTTGAAATGTTTAAAAGCTTTCATTTCTCGCATTCTTAGCCCTTTTGGTGAGAGACGCCCTCTACATATAGATTTGCAGCGGCCGAGCAAAGTAAAGGGGCAAAGAGAAGGACGGCATCAACGAAACGATTAACGTTGTAAAAATTTTCATTTGACATCGTAGTTAAGTGAGTCTAATCCAACTTTGAATGTATAATGTCACATGTCTTGCTTAATTCAAAAACATTACGTCACGCGTTTATTTTACACACACAATAAAACACGACACATAATTAATTAAAGTTTATTGTTTATTTGTGTGCCAGTGTTTGTCATGCTATTGACAAAAATAAAGCAAAAAAGGAGAGAAAATAATTAAGAAACAGAAATGAAGTTCACGTAAGCGTTTAATTAAATTTTTTTGCCTTTGCATAATATTACTTGTGGCCACAAAGAGTAAGAGAGTAAAATATTTTTTAATATATAGAAGAGTGCAACGACAAAAATATAACAGAACAGACCAGAAGTAACGTAATAAAAATCAGAATAAGAGGAAAGGGAAGGATAGGAAACGAAAGTAAGAAAACTATAATTGAACGCAGGGACAGTGGGATAGCGGAGGCACTATGAGTTACGCCGACATGTATATGTAGCCTTCCAAATGCCGATGTACATACTATATGTTACCATAGACATGATGTGTTTCCTGTTGAAAGCAAACCTCACGCCGTTATTCACGAAAGAACAAAACAAACAAATTTCGTAATAGAGGAAGTACTTTGTTATATAAATTAAACACTCACTTTGCGAAATACAATTGCAAAATATGAAAAACATTACCACATAAGTTCGCGTTAGTCGTAAGTATAGTTAAATAAATATGCAATTTCTAAATTTGTAAATTGTTCTCATCTAGTAAATAAAGGAGCGGTTTACAAATAAATATGCGTTACGTACACTCAACTCCATATTAATGGAAGGCTTTTTATATAAGAGAGAGGCAAGAGACTTATGCCTAAAATTGACATATAACGGAACGTGAAAAATTGTCGTCAATTGATGCGCTTGAATTCTAAATTCGCTTAAGTAATCAGTAAATTATCATTGAAGAACAACAGGATGATAAGAATGATTTGCTCTCAAAAAAGAGAGAGATCTTCTTAAATTTAAAGCGAAAGTGAATCACTCTCATGTGAGTTGGAAAATCCAAGTAGATTAATAATGTCACTATGTAGTCTTATGAAGTTGATGAGGCAGCTGGAAAACCATTAAAGTGTGTTGCAAGTAAAACAGCTGTCTTGAGGCCTTAAAAATTTCAAGCAAGAGTGCTTTGGCATTAACCGAAAAATTTTCCTTAAATGAAAGCAAAGCGAATGCATATAGCAAGATTTGCTTTTTATATTCTACGTCACTTATGGTGCAGGACAGTTCACTACATGTTGCAAGCGCTCAACTGGGAAGTGTGAGTTCAAGCGGCGACCAGAACATAGTCAGATGCTTCTAATTACCAATTGTTTGCCTCGGTAGATTCCGCATTTGTTAAGCTCTGCGTAAAGATGCGAAAACAACGGCCCCTTGAGTTGTTTGCGACAGAGGAGCGGGCGCGATATTCGCAAGAAATTTATAGCTAATGATGGACAATACTTCGAATAAAATATTTTCTATCTTTTGAGCATTTATTTTCTTGACCAAAAATTCCGGTTTCATATTTACATGCCTAAGTGTACATATTTATTTATGCGCTTCTCAGAAGAGTCGTGATTGTATGGCACTTCATCGTATTTATTATATATTTCAGCTTATTTGGCATAAACAAACTTTCGCTTAAAATCAAGTTACCATTAATTTCACAAATTTGGATCCAAATGAAAAAATTGGTAAACTTTTATCAACCAAAAGACATTTTTATAAAAAGGGATTCCCAAACTTGATATGTGTCAAAATGAATTCAAAACTTTTAGCAAAACCAAAACGGAAATTATTTTCAGATTAGCTAAAGATTGTCATAATGCTCATCCGACATTTTCACCTCATATTCATCAACCATTTAAAATGCATTTGCAAATGCGCCAGAATGAATGCTCAATGTTTAGATTGTGTGTCTGGTCTCTTAGAAATGCAATGTCTGTGAGTAAACTTTTGAATTTATCAAATATCGTCAGTGACAGAGCCGAACAAAGCAAACGATATGTTTGGCAAGAAGACGTGGTCTATGGAATTAGACCAACGAAATGCTCTAAAGCACTTCGCTTAACACAGTTATTCACATAACGACTTCTCAAAACAAGGCGCTAAGACGGGAAGAGATTGAAAAAATTGTCCGATCTCAACTAATCTCCACAGGGTTCGTTCTTGGGCAAAAGGACGTTGGTGTACCAAATTTCATGAGAGTGTCTCAAAGGTAGTGGCCTGCAAGAATACAAAAAAGGATGAAGGCACACACAAGCAAGTGATTCGGAATCGATTGGTATAATAAAAGGTGGGTCTTACACAAGCCACTGTGAACTTATTATCCCCTCATACTATAAGTAGGGTAAGATGTAACAAATCTATCTTTGGGAAGTCATGAGAAATCATTTACAACAATGTGTCATACTCAATTGTAATGAAGTGAAGTTACTGAACACAAATATTCGCAAACGTACATACACACACACCATAATGAGATAAAATTATGCTAATTCTTACAACTTAGATATGCGGATAACTTTTTTTTCGTTAAACATGCAAATCGTACAAAAAGTTGCTTTCATAGTAGAAAAAAAAAAGAAAGAGAAGCTAAGATTTAAAAGTTGACAGTAATTTTCTTAGCACTTTCGCTGCTAAAAATGATTATGCAATTTACTATTCTAGATTTTGAGTAAAGTCATCCGATTAGACCAAAATTCGGTTTATCTATTTGCGGTGCATAAAAATCATGGCACGCGTACCTTATTTTTGTTTTAAGCGAGAGTTTGCGAAAACGGAAACATCTCTAGTGGTTCATCGTGAGTACCTGTAAGGAAAACTACACCTCACGATGTCCGCTGACATATGGATTATTTTTGCGTGAACCAGCGCCGTAAAGAGAATGAGGCAACCTGTATAAGCTAGGAGCATCACTCTAACTGGGACACCAGACTGATTGAAGCTATAGGGCCAATAAACCGACTCTGGCGACCGATTGTTAGGAAAGATTGAAAACCGCAACCGCCATGATACTGCCTGAAGGGCCTTACCCAGCGGTCAGAACTCTCTACCGCAACTACAAGATCGCCGCCAAAAGAAGTTGTTCTACGACCAGATAAATAACGAGCGGGCCCTTAATCCCCTTGGAGCGAATGTTTAGGCTCTACAGCCTTCTTTTCAAATTTTCAAAATATAGTCCAACCCATTTCCTCAAATATGAGACTGTGTAACCACAGCTTTGACAATATCTCTCCTTGAGATAAGTTCAAAGAAGTTCAAAGACATAAAAAAGAAAATTTTGGAACAGCTTAGCAGTTGATGAATGAACTATATCTTGATGCTTCAATGCGATGAGAGCGAAGGATCCAAAAGGATCATAAATGGCGTAATATGCAAAAAAAGCTTTCTATGGCATATTGTGAATTGGCGCTGAAAAGTGAGTCTGCTAAGACAATCCTAAGCATAAACAGTCATAGGTTAGTGCAGGAAAACCACACCCATCGACACCGAAGCGGAATATTCATGGACATAATTTTGCTGTGCATTTGGCGGGATCCAGAAGGTGCAGTGTACGATTAGCTTTTAAAACCGGATAACTCTGTTACTGCAAACATCAACCGATGTCAATTGAGTAAATTGAGCGATGCGTCATTGCAAACAAGATCAGCAAAAGCGGTTAATAGGCGCAAAGTTATCCTCTTGCAAGACAATGGTTAGCCACACGTGGCAAGAGTTGTGAAGGATACACTGTTGCTGCTCGAATGGAAAGGTCTGCCTCATCCAGCATATTTGCCAGAAATAGCGTCTCTTGATTACCACTTGTTCACAGCATGACCCGCCTGCCACGCAGTTTCGAAATGCGGAGGAAGCGCGAATATTGATCGATGATTGGATTACTGTCAAAACAATATGCGTCTTTCGGCGCAGTATCGTCACGTTGCCAAAAAGATGGGAAAAAGTTGTAGAAAATGATGGAAAATATTTTGATTTGCATTTGTTGGACCAATTTTTCTTAATAAATGTTTTGTTCAGGTGAAAAAAATGATCAAACTACATGCAAGCACCTAACATTTTAAACTTTCGTTTAAATAAATTTAATGCATTTAATTGTGATTCTATCAAATAAGAAGTTTCGCAATTTATTTAGTTGCTTTTTCGAAATGTAATCATCTCAGCCAAAATGTGAACCTAAAAACAATAATTGTGATTATAATCATAAAGATACATAGCACTAATCGCTGCTTATCATAATAAGGTCAAAGTTATATAGAATTAGCTAAGATAATTGTTATTCACCGTTTACATGCGCAGAGACGGAGAAACGACATATCATAGCCGTACGTACTTAGCACAAAACTTATGAGAGTGAATAATAAAAAAGTAAACAAGTTGCGTAATCAGCAACATGCAATTGTCAACAAAGTTGTAAGAAGCCGTGGTAAACGATAGTTATCTTTATACATATGGCAAAGCTTAACGAAATGTATTACAAAGTTTATAGTTAGTCAAGCAACCCAGTCCCGTAAAATAAATCTTAAATAAAATATCTAAACATTCATGCCTTTCCTCTGACGTGGGAGAATGGTTTGATTTTAGCCTGAATTCGTATGAAAGGAAGAATGCGATCAGACTTCCATCCTAAGCTACGCAGCGTAAGGATTAAGAAGTTTCTTTGCTCTGACTTAATCGCATCATGGAACCTGCGGTTAGGTGCATAAATAATGGAAGCATACTCTTCCTAAATAACTCGTACTTGAGCTAAGTAAAGTCGCTAAGTCGCTGTAAGGATGCTCACACTATCTCATCATGAATTCTAAAAGTGTCATGGCTTCGTTTCCATATGTAGCTTAAATTTTAATCCAATCAATTATCCGCCTGAGTGGCCGAGCAGGCAAAGAGACTGCTTGACTAGCAACTCAATGATCATGGGTTCAAATCTCAACTGTGTAGAGTTTCCAATGAAGCCAATAGACATAGACGCTAGTACTTTAAGAGTTTATATATAATATACATAAATAATAACAATAATCTAATTAAGTAACTAACTACTAAAAACTTGAATAAATTAGAATGTGTTACGAATTCAAATAGAAGCTAAGATAAATGCGGATACAAAAACATAGGTTTATATATACTTATAACATGCGTAGAATGAAAATGCAAAAGAAAAGATTTTACGTAACATACAATATGTATATATATATATATATTCACTTTTTTTTTGATTAGTGACAAACTGTTTCAACACACTTAAAACTTTTCATGCAATAGATTTTTCAGTCGATTGCCACGTTATTAGACTAATGCA